>NC_053426.1:87609282-87890678 GCF_007990345.1 Gossypium hirsutum
GTGAAGGTGCCCTCACCATGGGTTACCTCTATGGCTGCAAGTTCAAACGTTTTACAATGGTGTGAATCCCTCAACAAGACAGATGATTGACGTAGCTGATGGAGGAACCATCAACAAAAAAACACCTGAAGAGGCTTATGAATTCATTGAAGAAATGTCACTGAATAATTATCAGTGGCAAGTCATGACGACTAAGCCAACAAAAATAGCCGGCGTTTATAACGTCGACTCAGTTACTATGCTGTCAAATCAGGTAGAACTTCTCAATAAAAAGATTGATGGTTTACTTGTTTCTATGCAGGTACATCCAGTAATGAGGTGTGACTCAAGTGGAAGAGGTGTGCATACAGAATATCAATCCTTCAATCCTACAACCGAAGAGGAACAAGTCAACTATATGGGTGACAATAACCTTAGATCTCAAAATAACCCATACAATAATACTTATAATGCAGGTTGGAGGAACCACCCAAATTTCTCCTGGGGTGGTCAAGGGAATCAGAAGCCACGAAATCCTCAGGGTTTTCAGCAACCACCCTATCAACAAGAGAAGAAACCGAACCTTGAAGAGATGCTCTCTAAATTCATCTCGGAATCAAAAACCCTGTTTCTAAAATACCGAGATAGCACTTAAGAACCAACAAGCATCGATCCAAGGGCTCGAAACTCAGATAGGCCAACTATCCAAACTAATCTCCGAATGACCAAAAGGTACCTTACCAAGTAATACCGAACCTAACCCAAGGGAACACCTCAACGCAATTTGTACTCAAGATAAGGAAGGATTCATTGCGCCTGAGCCAGAATTGATGCAAGAAACTGTGGTGAGCAAAGGTAAAAGTGAGGTAAGTCATAACAAAATGGTGAATGAAGAATATAAACCTCGTGTCCCATATCCTAACGCAACAAGGAAAGACCGCTCAGATGAATAATTCAGTAAATTCCTTAAACTTTTGAAAAAATTACATATTAACTGTAATATCCTGAATTAGGGCTTAATCGGAATAGTAGTTTCGTGACCACAAATCCGAGATAGAAATAATTATTTATAATTATTTTGATGAATATGATATGATTGCATGATTGTGTGAAAATTTCGTGATGAAATTCTGTAACACCCCGAACCCGAGTCCGACACCGGAGTCGAACACGAGGTGTTAACAAACTTTGAAAATTTCCAGACACTGCCCAATCTGTGTACTAGTCGCTTTAAAAATCATATCTTGAGCTTCACAACTCGAAAATCAGTTTCGTGATTTTTCCCTGAAACTAGACTCATATGCCCATCTACATATTTTTTTCTAGAATTTTTGATCTGGCCAATTAGTACAGTTTATTAGTTAAAGTCTCCCATGTTACAGGAATCGACTACCCTGACCTTTGCGCATTACGACTTGGATATCTCCTTGTACAGGGCTCCAATACTGATGCTGTTTGTTTCTATAGAAACTAGACTCAGAGAGGAATCTATAAATATATGGTATGACTCCTAATTATCTCTGGTTAATTTATAATCAATTTCCAAAGTCGGAACAAGGAACCCAGAACCCGTTCTGACCCTGTCTCACGAGAACCTTAATATCTCTTAACATACTGTCCGTATGATTGTTTCGTTACTTTCCTATGAAAGTAGATTCTTCAAGGTTTGTTTACATAATTTATTCACTATTTAATTCCATTCGTACTATTTTTAGTGATTTTCCAAATCTACGTCACTGATGCTGTCAGCATCTACTTTTAAGGTAGGCTTTACCTATTTCATGGTTCAACTAGCCCTTTTTGCATACATAGCACAATTTATGAAAGTGATTAACCATCCCCGTGGCCAATCCTTGTCAAGCATATCCACACTAAATGATTATAACATTATACTTAAACACATATAAGCCATTTTCACATGGCTATCCAAAACTTATACATCACATAAAGTACTCGAAAAACAACAATGGGTCGTCCTAAACATGCCATATCAAAATTCAACCAAAAGAGTACCCAAAAGAGCCTTTGATAGTGTGGGCGACTTCGACTTCAAGATCCCGAGTCCGATAGCTGGAGAACCAAAAATCTATAAAACAGAGGAGCAATGGAACGAAGTAAGCAATTTATGCTTAGTAAGTTTTGAGCAAGGAATTCCAGCATAACGAAAGAATAGCACACATTTAGCTAAACGGAATATTTCATAATACACAATTTTCTGATATCAAACTTACTTCACAACGTTAACCCTTATGTACATACACAAAAGACCAACTTAGCCGAAGGCCGGTAGCTCGTTCATCAACTGAGCGAATATTTATTTGTAAGGGCTCGATTAAATTCAACACATACGTAACATATCCCGATATTGGGATGTTTTTCGAGTATTAGCTGAAATTTTACAGCAAGCTCATTCATTACCAAAATCACGTACCTTCGGAATTTAACCGGATATAGCTCCTCGTTCAAGTGCCTTCGGGACATAGCCCGGTTATAGTAACTCATACAATGCCTTCGGGACTTAACCCGGAATTAGTATCTCGCACAAAGGCCTTCGGGACTTAACCCGGAATTAATAACTCGCACAAATGCCTTCGGATCTTAGTCCGGATATAGTCACTTAGCACAAAGCCTTCGGGACTTAGCCCGGATAGCATTCAATTAATCATGCACATCTAACAATAATTCATGGCTCATTCGTATTTCATTTTCATTTGCAAAACTCAAACACAAGGCACATATCATCCTTGCACATTCGGCTCAATAGCCACACATAGAGCATGATTTTCATTTGCTTAAAACATGATTTAATCACATCGTAATTTAAGCTCTCTTACTCAAGAACTTACCTCGGGTGTTGTCGAACGATTCCGCTAACTATTCGACCACTTTTTCCTTCCCTTTATCGGATCTATTTCCCCTTTGCTCTTGAGCTTAATTAAACAAATAAATTGATTTCATCATTTAGGCATCGAAAAGATGAACACAAGGCACTTAGCCCATATTTATACATTAGACATTAAAGTCACATACATGTGAAATCATGCATCAACACAACATATTAGCTAATTTTTCCCCCTTGGCCGAATATGCATGTCTATTTTTGGGGTCGATTTCAACACTTAATACACACATATACACACTAGTAAAGCATCCTCCCCCTTTCCATCAATTTAACACATGCATTGCTCATTAACATGCAAAGTTACATTCGGCCTTAGCACACAACTTGCTAGCCGATTCTTCTCCATTTAGCAACCAATGCACATATGTGCTCACACAAAAATGCTAAAAAGGAGGTTCAAGAATCATCAAGTCATCATCACATGCATCATTAACAAACTTCATATTTAGCATGCAATGGCATTAACACAACCTCCACCTAGGCCGAATTTTAACTCATCCTCTTGCCTCATCACCACCACATCAAACATCAACCAAGAATGATGCATCCATGGTCAAATGTCATTTCCATCACATAGCAAGATTTAGACCATGGGCTAGGTAGAACTCAAGCTAACAACTAAAACATGCATGCATCTCATGGAACATCATCAAACATACCTTAGCCTAGCTACATGCATGGCCGAACCTCTTCACCTTTCTTCTTCCTTCCTCCTTAAAATTATTGGCCAAGGATGAACCAAAGGATGAGAAATTTTTTTTTCTTTGTTTTTCTTTCTAGTTTCGGCAAGTATGAAGATGAGAAAAGGATGAACAAAAATTCTCTCCTTTCTTTTCTTTAGCTCACGGCAATGGGGGGACAAAACAACTACACACACATTTTTTTTTGTATTCACCATACTCCTTTTCATTATTTTATGCCCATACCCCTTATTTTATTTGTTTTATCCCAACATTTTATGACACAAATTAACATATTTTATTTGTGCCATACTTATGCCATAATTTCCATAAAAAAAAATTGCACAATTGCTCATCATGCCCATCATGGCCGGCCACCTTGTTTTAAGGTGGGAAATTTGACATGCAAATCCACCTATTTCATACTATAAGTTATTTGGCCACTACAAATTAGCCTATAGCATTTGCAAAAATTTTCACATGAGTCACATTTCAAAATTTCACTCACAATTGGCAAAATCAAAGCATGAAATTTTCACACATGCACTTTCACATGAAATAAACATAGGATATAACATCTAATTATTATTGTGACTCGGTTTAGCGGTCCCGAAACCACTTCCCGACTAGGGTCAATTTTGGGCTGTCACAACTCTCCCCCACTTAAGAAATTTTCGTCCCCGAAAATCTTACCGGTGAATAGGTTTGGGTATCGCTCTTTCATCGAGCTCTCGGTCTCCCAAGTAGCTTCCTCGATCCCGTGTTTGAGCCATAACACCTTTACTAGCGGAACTCTTTTGTTTCGCAACTCCTTCACTTCACGAGCTAGGATACGCATCGGTTCTTCTTCATAGCTCATATCGTCTTGAATTTCAACCTCTGATGGGCTAATTATGTGCGATGGATCAGATCGATAGCGTCGAAGCATCGAAACATGAAAGACGTCGTGAATCTTTTCAAGCTCAGGGGGCAAAATCAATCTATACGCAACCGGACCAACTCGTTCAGAGATTTCGTACGGCCCAATGAATCTTGGGTTCAACTTGCCCTTACGGCCAAACCTGAGTATCTTTTTCCAAGGTGAAACCTTAAGGAACACTTTGTCTCCCACCTGATACTCGATGTCTTTTCGTTTCAAATCCGCGTACGACTTCTGACGATCTGTGGCTACCTTAGACTTTCACGGATTACCTTTACTTTCTGTTCAGCATCTTTAATCAAATCAACTCCGAAAATTTTACATTCACCGAGCTCGGTCCAAAACAATGGTGTACGACATTTACGACCGTACAAAGCCTCGTAAGGTGCCATCTTAATACTTGATTGAAAACTATTGTTGTAAGCGAATTCAATCAAAGGTAAATACTGTTCCCATGAACTACTGAACTCGAGGATGCAACATCTCAACATATCCTCAAGTATCTGAATTATCCGCTCAGATTGACCATCGGTTTGGGGGTGAAAAGCAGTGCTAAAATGCAGCTTGGTACCCAGAGCTTCTTGCAATTTCTTCCAAAATCGTGAGGTGAATCTCGGATCTCTATCCGACACGATAGAAACAGGTACCCCGTGTAATCTCACAATTTGAGAAACGTACAATTCAGCTAGTTTATCCAATGAAAAATCCGTACGTACGGGGATGAAATGAGCTGACTTAGTCAGCCTATCAACAACAACCCAAATCGCATCCTTCTTACTTGCTGACAATGGCAGTCCAGACACAAAGTCCATTGTGACTCGATCCCACTTCCACTCGGGTATCATGATCGGCTGGAGTAATCCTGAAGGCACTTGATGTTCCGCTTTCACTTGTTGACATATTAAACATCTCGAAACAAAGTCGGAGATGTCCCGTTTCATACCATGCCACCAAAATTGACGTTTCAAATCGTTGTACATTTTCGTACTCCCCGGGTGAATTGACATTCGGCTACAATGGGCTTCGTTCAGAATCATCGAAATGAGTTCCGAATTCCTTGGAACACACAAACGATTTCTGAACCTCAAACAATCATCATCATCAATTTGAAACTCCGATTCCTCGTTCGGAACACACTTAGCCCGTTTTGCAACCAATTCATCATCGACTTTCTGAGCTTCACGAATTTGGTGAGTCAATAATGGTTTAGCTTTTAATTCAGCTACTAACACATTGTCTGGTAGAATAGACAAATGCACGTTCATCGCTCGTAAAGCAAACAATGACTTCCGGCTTAAGGCGTCTGCAACCACGTTAGCCTTTCCCGGGTGGTAATCAATGACAAGCTCGTAATCTTTCAACAACTCAAGCCAACGTCTTTGTCGCAGATTCAAGTCTCGTTGAGTCATCAAATATTTGAGACTTTTGTGATCCGAAAATACATGGCACTTCTCACTAAACAGATAATGTCGCCATATTTTTAAAGCAAACACGATGGCAGCTAGTTCGAGATCATGGGTCGGATAATTCCTCTCGTGTGGCTTCAATTGTCTCGACGCATAGGCCACGACTCGACCTTCTTGCATCAATACGCAACCCAACCCAAGTAGGGATGCGTCACTATAAATGACAAACTCTTTACCTGATTCGGGTTGCACCAAAATTGGAGCTTCAGTCAAATGAGTTTTCAGTTTATCGAAACTTTTCTGACATTTCTCCGTCCACTCGAACTTAACATCCTTTTGAAGTAACTTCGTCATTGGTGTGGCTATCATCGAGAAACCTTTGACAAATCGTCGGTAATAACCGGCGAGCCCCAAAAAGCTCCGAACTTCAGTAATATTTCTCGGAGGTTTCCAGTCAAGTATGGCTGAAATTTTGTTCGGGTCAACTCGAATACCCGACGCGGATACCACATGACCCAAGAAGCTAACCTCTCTTAACCAGAACTCACACTTACTGAACTTAGCATATAACTGCTTATCCCGCAAAATTTGCAGCACTAGCCTCAGATGCTCAGCATGTTCGGTCTCATCTCTTGAATAGACCAAAATGTCATTAATGAACACAACTACGAACCGATCCAAATACGGTCTGAAGATCCGATTCATCAAATCCATAAATACTGGAGGGCATTAGTGAGCCCAAACGGCATCACTAAGAATTCGTAGTGACCATATCTCGTTCTGAAGGCAGTTTTGGGAATATCTGAATCTCGAATTCGCAACTGATAATAGCCCGATCTCAAATCTATTTTTGAGAACACTGAGGCTCCCTTCAGTTGGTCGAACAAATCATCGATGCGCGGCAACGGATATTTGTTCTTTATCGTCACTTTATTCAGCTGACGATAGTCAATGCACAACCTCATGGTTCCGTCCTTCTTTTTCACGAACAATACTGGTGCACCCCAAGGTGAGAAACTTGGTCGAGCGAAACCTCTATCCGTCAGTTCTTGCAACTGAGCTTTCAACTCCTTTAACTCGGTTGGTGCCATACGATACGGAGCTATCGAAATCGGCGTAGTCCCAGGTACAAGCTCAATACCAAACTCTACCTCCCGAACAGGTGGTAAACCCGGTAATTCTTCCGGAAAAACATCCGGGTATTCACAAACCACCGGCACAGATTCGGGTTTCTTTTCTAATTCTTTGTCATCAAGTACATACGCAAGGTATGCTTCGCACCCTTTTCTTACATATTTCTGTGCCAACATTGCTGATATTACAGCTGGCATCCCCTCCAAGTCCGCAGACTCAATTCGGACTACTTCGTTATTTGCGCACCTCAAATCAATAGTCTTGCTCTTGCAATTCACAATCGCATCATGCGCGGTCAACCAATCCAAACCAAGGATAACATCAAATTCATCAAACAGCAAAAGCATCAAGTTCGCCGGAAAACAGGAACCTCGAATTTCCAGGGGACATTTCTTACACACTTTGTCGACAAGCACGTAACGACCCAAGGGATTTGATACCCGAATTACGAACTCAGTAGACTCAATAGGTAAAGTCTTACTGGATGCTAAGGTTTCACATATGTAAGAATGAGTAGAAACGGGGTCAATCAAAGCAATTACATTAGTATCAAAGAGAGTGAATGTATCGGTAATAACATCAGGCGAAGAAGCATCCTCGCGGGCACGTACAGCATAAGCTCTAGCAGGCGCACGAGCTTCGGATCTGGTTATATCATCTCTAGATCCTCTCTGACCACCACCAGTATTGCTCGCATTTCCAGATGGTCTACCCCGAGCAGTGGTAGCACCCGGTCTCCCACTCTGATTTACATTCTGTTCCGACAACCTCGGGCAATCTTTAATGAAGTGGTCAACTGATCCGCATTTGTAACAGGAGCGGTCAGGGAATCTACAACTCCCCGAATGCCATTTACCACAATATCGGCATTTCGTTCTGTCTCGACGTTCATTCCCAACACTGGCGACTGAAGTGCCTCGTGTACCTACAAGGGGTCGATCACGATCTCGTCTAAAAAAAACCCGAAGTGCCTCTAAACTGGCCCGCATCATCCCGAAATCTCTTCGATGCCTGTTGAAGAGACCTTCCCGAGGATCTTTTACGAAACTCTCCAGTTCCCTCATCAACTCTTTGCTTTTCTTTTCTAAGCTCTTCGGCTTTACAAGCTCGTTCAACAAGTACCACGAACTCTCGTATTTCAAGAATGCCAACGAACATTTTTATATCTTCATTCAGCCCATCCTCGAAGCGTTTACACATAATAGCTTCGGACGAAACACATTCCCGAGCGTATTTGCTAAGTCTAACAAATTTTCGCTCGTAATCAGTAACCGACATGGAGCCTTGCTTAAGCTCAAGAAATTCCTTCCGTTTTTGATCAACAAACCTCTGACTGATATACTTTTTCCGAAACTCAGTTTGGAAAAACTCCCAAGTTACTTGCTCTCGGGCACAACGGAAGTCAGAGTACTCCACCAATAGTAGGCAGAATCACGTAGCAAGGAGATAGCACACTTTAGGCATTCATCGGGTGTACAAGATAGCTCATCGAGTACCCGGATAGTGTTGTCCAGCCAAAATTCAGCTTGCTCGGCATCATCGCTATCCATAGCCTTAAATTCAGTAGCCCCATGTTTTCGGATTCTGTCAACTGGGGGCTTATTTGACCTTATTTGGTCAGTTACCGGTGGTATTGTAGGTGCAGGGGTAGTATTTGTCGGGAATGGAGGTTGTGGAACAGCCATATTAGTTCGAATGTATTGGTTGAACCAATCATTCATCACGCTATAGAATGCTTGTCTAGCTTCATCATTCGGATTACTAGCATTAGGTTGAGAGTCTGCCGGCACTGTCCCTTGTGCGGGAGCAGGCGCTACACTCTCAAGATCATCAGCTACCTCTCGGTCACGATCGGGATCCATTACTATAAATAAACACATTTACAATTGTCAGAAATCACCACACTATCAAGTAATCACATAAAATGGCATGTATAGCTAGACCCAAAACATTACGGTAGTCCTAGAATCGACTAAACCGTAGCTCTGATACCAATAAAATGTAACACCCCGAACCCGAGTCCGACACCGGAGTCGAACACGAGGTGTTAACAAACTTTGAAAAATTTCCAGACACTGCCCAATCTGTGTACTAGTCGCTTTAAAAATCATATCTTGAGTTTCACAACTCGAAAATCAGTTTCGTGATTTTTCCCTGAAACTAGACTCATATGCCCATCTACATATTTTTTTCTAGAATTTTTGATCAGGCCAATTAGTACAGTTTATTAGTTAAAGTCTCCCATGTTACAGGAATCGACTACCCTGACCTTTGCGCATTACGACTTGGATATCTCCTTGTACAGGGCTCCAATACTGATGCTGTTTGTTTCTATAGAAACTAGACTCAGAGAGGAATCTATACATATATGGTATGACTCCTAATTATCTCTGGTTAATTTATAATCAATTTCCAAAGTCAGAACAAGGAACCCAGAACCCGTTCTGACCCTGTCTCACGAGAACCTTAATATCTCTTAACATACTGTCCGTATGATTGTTTCGTTACTTTCCTATGAAAGTAGATTCTTCAAGGTTTGTTTACATAATTTATTCACTATTTAATTCCATTCGTACTATTTTTAGTGATTTTCCAAATCTACGTCACTGATGCTGTCAGCATCTACCTTTAAGGTAGGCTTTACCTATTTCATGGTTCAACTAGCCCTTTTTGCATACATAGCACAATTTATGAAAGTGATTAACCATCCCCGTGGCCAATCCTTGTCAAGCATATCCACACTAAATGATTATAACAGTATACTTAAACACATATAAGCCATTTTCACATGGCTATCCAAAACTTATACATCACATAAAGTACTCGAAAAACAACAATGGGTCGTCCTAAACATGCCATATCAAAATTCAACCAAAAGAGTACCCAAAAGAGCCTTTGATAGTGTGGGCGACTTCGACTTCAAGATCCCGAGTCCGATAGCTGGAGAACCAAAAATCTATAAAACAGAGGAGCAATGGAACGAAGTAAGCAATTTATGCTTAGTAAGTTTTGAGCAAGGAATTCCAGCATAACGAAAGAATAGCACACATTTAGCTAAACGGAATATTTCATAATACACAATTTTTCCGATATCAAACTTACTTCACAACGTTAACCCTTATGTACATACACAAAAGACCAACTTAGCCGAAGGCCGGTAGCTCGTTCATCAACTGAGCGAATATTTATTTGTAAGGGCTCGATTAAATTCAACACATATGTAACATATCCCAATATTGGGATGTTTTTTCGAGTATTAGCTGAAATTTTACAGCAAGCTCATTCATTACCAAAAATCACGTACCTTCGGAATTTAACCGGATATAGCTCCTCGTTCAAGTGCCTTCGGGACATAGCCCGGTTATAGTAACTCATACAATGCCTTCGGGACGTAACCCGGATTTTAAAACTCGCACGAATGCCTTCGGGACTTAACCCGGAATTAGTATCTCGCACAAAGGCCTTCGGGACTTAACCCGGAGTTAATAACTCGCAAAAATGCCTTCGGATCTTAGTCCGGATATAGTCACTTAGCACAAAGCCTTCGGGACTTAGCCCGGATAGCATTCAATTAATCATGCACATCTAACAATAATTCATGGCTCATTCGTATTTCATTTTCATTTGCAAAACTCAAACACAAGGTACATATCATCCTTGCACATTCGGCTCAATAGCCACACATAGAGCATGATTTTCATTTGCTTAAAACATGATTTAATCACATCGTAATTTAAGCTCTCTTACTCAAGAACTTACCTCGGGTGTTGTCGAACGATTCCGCTAACTATTCGACCACTTTTTCCTTCCCTTTATCGGATCTATTTCCCCTTTGCTCTTGAGCTTAATTAAACAAATAAATTGATTTCATCATTTAGGCATCGAAAAGATGAACACAAGGCACTTAGCCCATATTTATACATTAGACATTAAAGTCACATACATGTGAAATCATGCATCAACACAACATATTAGCTAATTTTTCCCCCTTGGCCGAATATGCATGTCTATTTTTGGGGTCGATTTCAACACTTAATACACACATATACACACTAGTAAAGCATCCTCCCCCTTTCCATCAATTTAACACATGCATTGCTCATTAACATGCAAAGTTACATTCGGCCTTAGCACACAACTTGCTAGCCGATTCTTCTCCATTTAGCAACCAATGCACATATGTGCTCACACAAAAATGCTAAAGAACCATCAAGTCATCATCACATGCATCATTAACAAACTTCATATTTAGCATGCAATGGCATTAACACAACCTCCACCTAGGCCGAATTTTAACTCATCCTCTTGCCTCATCACCACCACATCAAACATCAACCAAGAATGATGCATCCATGGTCAAATGTCATTTCCATCACATAGCAAGATTTAGACCTTGGGCTAGGTAGAACTCAAGCTAACAACTAAAACATGCATGCATCTCATGGAACATCATCAAACATACCTTAGCCTAGCTACATGCATGGCCGAACCTCTTCACCTTTCTTCTTCCTTCCTCCTTAAAATTATTGGCCAAGGATGAACCAAAGGATGAGAAATTTTTTTTTTCTTTGTTTTTCTTTCTAGTTTCGGCAAGTATGAAGATGAGAAAAGGATGAACAAAAATTCTCTCCTTTCTTTTCTTTAGCTCACGGCAATGGGGGGGGACAAAACAACTACACACACATTTTTTTTTATTCACCATACTCCTTTTCATTATTTTATGCCCATACCCCTTATTTTATTTGTTTTATCCCAACATTTTATGACACAAATTAACATATTTTATTTGTGCCATACTTATGCCATAATTTCCATAAAAAAAAATTGCACAATTGCTCATCATGCCCATCATGGCCGGCCACCTTGTTTTAAGGTGGGAAATTTGACATGCAAATCCACCTATTTCATACTATAAGTTATTTGGCCACTACAAATTAGCCTATAGCATTTGCAAAAATTTTCACATGAGTCACATTTCAAAATTTCACTCACAATTGGCAAAATCAAAGCATGAAATTTTCACACATGCACTTTCACATGAAATAAACATAGGATACAACATCTAATTATTATTGTGACTCGGTTTAGCGGTCCCGAAACCACTTCCCGACTAGGGTCAATTTTGGGCTGTCACAAATTCTATGCCTAAAGTGCTTAAATTGAAAGTAGGGACTAAATCGAATAAGTTGCAAAATTTGCATTCTAGAAGTTTTTAGTATGAAATTGCATTGAAATATTAATTAGGAGGTCTTAAATAACAATTTGACCAATTTCTAAGTCTATGGACAAAAATTGGACATGGATGGAATTTTTGGAAAGTTTAGTAGTAAGGGCATTTTGGTCATTTAGTTATTAAAATGAATTAAAAACAAAATTAAAAGCCAATTTTTGTCCATCTTCTTCATTAGGCCGAAATTTCAAGGGTTCTCCATAGCTAGGGTTTGTTTCAAGCTTCCAATCTCCATAGTAAGTGATTCCAAGCCCCGTTTTTAATGTTCTTTACGTTTTTGGAATCCCGGTAGCTCGATTAAGCTTATGTTAGCAATAATTCAACCTAGGGTTTATATTTGGAAACATACCCATAGGTAAAATTTGTGTATTTTGATGTTTTATGATAGAATATGGGGTTTTAAATTATGTTAGACAACTTGTGCTACTCGGTTTTGAGTGAAAACGAGTAAAAGGGCTTAATCGGCAAAAATACCTAATAGTCACAAGTATATGTTAGAGTAAGAATTTGATGTTGCCATAGAAGGGAAAAATGATCAGCAAGTTATAAAACATAAGAATAAGGAATAAAGTTTAATTCCTGAGCCTAGGGGCAAAAGTGTAATTATGTAAAAGTTTAGGGGCAAAAGTGTAATTTTTTTAAAGTTCGTATTAAATGCTGTTTTGATAAATGTATGTATTAAATAAGATTAATTTGGTATTATAGATCAAGAAAAACGAGATTCAAGTCGTGATCGAGGAAAAGAAAAGATTGTGGACTAAATTGCAAAATCTTTATATTTTGGTACCAAGGTAAGTTCATGTGTAAATAATGTAGCATAATTGTTATTTTTAAGTTATTGATGTTAATTATATGATATGCTGATTTTTTTTATCGTGAAATATTATGCTTTGTGGTTAATGTTGAGTAATATGCAAATTATGTTTACTACTTGATAAATATGAATTGCAACCGAGTATCGGTTCCGATATTCCATGAAAGACGGCAGTGTGAGATCTAGGAAAAAAGCCTGTTTGAACATTAGGAATAGATTAGGATACAAGTGACAAGTCACTAGGATGGTTGAGCATCCGAACTCGTTGAGTTGAGTCCGAGTTCACTTATGGATGCGAATGTCCGAACTCGTTGAGTTGAGTCCGAGTTCGTGAAATGTAACTAGGCATCCGAACTCATTGAGTTGAGTCCGAGTTCACTTATGGATGCGAACGCCCGAGCTCGTTAAGTTGAGTCCGAGTTCACTTAGGGGCGGGTTACATGATTTCTTGATTACATATGAGGCACTTATGTGCAAATTATCCGTGTATCCGAGTTGTATTCCGATGTGTTCAACGGGTGAAATTTCTAGTGAAATGAAAGAACACTTAAGATGCAAGCGACGTTTTGGTAAGTGTTGTGAAATGGACACTTTGGACAGGTATATTCTTAACCGTCGGGTTGATAATAGATACAACAACGATAAGGTAGTAAGATGATGAATGATGTTTAGAAATATGATATATGTTTTGGTGATACCATGCTAAAGTTGTTTGGTATATTTGTATTGTTATGTTACTTGTTATTTACATATGAACTTACTAAGCATTTATGCTTACTCCTTCCTTTTCATTCACTGTAGTTTTGAACAAGCCGCCTCAGGAATCGGGACAGGTCGAAAGTTCGATCACACTATCCAAAGGACTTTTATCTTGGTAAATGGCTTGTACAACTACTTAAGTATGGCATGTATAGCAATATACTTATTTTGTGTAAATAATTTTATGATATGGCCATGTTTGGTTGAGAAAATGTTTGATATTTATAAGTCATGGTGATGGCTAATTTAGATCATGTTTGATATCATGGAAGTTTAATAGGTTATCTAGTTCATAACAACTCATGAAAAGATGAAATTTCCCTTAAAACAGAATATTGCTGCAGCAATGACATGAATTTGAAAAATCACTAAAAATAGTATAAATGGAATTAAATTATGAGAAAGTTATGAAATTGAAGCTTAATGAGTCTATTTTCATATGAATAAAAAAAAGGCATATAAATTATACTTTATGAGATATTTGAAACCTTGTGAAACAGGGCCAGAGTGATTTCTGGATCCTCTGTTCTGACTTTAAAAATTCATAATAAATTTCAAAAAAATAATTAGAAGTCATTCTTTATATGTACAGATTCCTTATTGAGTATGTTTTAAGATAAACAAACCTTGTAGTCATTGAAATTTTTTATAGAGATATATCTGATTCGTAATACACAGAGGTTAGAGCAGTCGAACCCTGAAATAGGGGATACTTTAATTAATAAACTGTACTAATTGGCCCAATAAAAAATTCTAGAAAAAAATTAGTAAATAGATATATGAGTCTAGATTCAGGGAAAATTTACGGATCTTGATTTCGAGTTTCGTAACTCGAGATATGATTTTTCTTGTAACTGTGACGCGAGTAGCTAGAAAGCTGTGAATGTAGAAACAAATGATTTGAAGTTCTTAAATTGATAAATTATGTTCGGTAACCCCTCAAGCTCGACTCCGGTGATGGTCTCGGGCGTGGGGGCGTTACATTAACTTACCGTTTATTGAAGCTCTCTCACAGATGTCGAATGCAATGAAATTTTTAAAAGAGCTTTTGGTAAATAAGCGGAAGTTGGACGAAGCGTCGCATGTGGAGCTAAACACAGCCTGCTCAGCTATTCTACAGAATAAGCTACCCCACAAATTGAAAGATCCAGGGAGTTTTACAATCCCTTACTTAATCGATAGTTTAGATATAAGTCATGCATTAGCTGATTTAGGGGCTAGTATTAACGTCATGCCTTACAAAATGTTTAAGCAACTAGGTCTTGGGAAGCCTAAACAAACTAGGATGAGCATTCAATTGGCAGATAAAACTATAAGATTTCCTAGGGGTATTATTGAAGATGTACTAGTGAAAGTCCCGTTGATTTTTTTGTTCTAGACATAGAGGAGGATAATGACACCCCTTTGATTTTAGGGAGGCCCTTTTTAGAAACTGCTAAAACAGTTATTGATGTTGGCACAGGTGAGCTTACACTTCGTGTGGGAGACGAAATGATCACCCTTCAAGCTTGTACTTCTGGTATCACATCGAACAGTGAAGGTAATGGTCCGCACCAGTCTACTAAAACTGATAATATGACACAACCTACTTTGTAGAAATTGAGTTTCAAAGAAGTTCACAAGCCATGTTCCAGCAATGATAGAGGACACACTCATGAAGAACGAAGTCTACGGATAGAGGAACTAGATGAATGGCGAGCACATAAACCGACAACACACGATAAACCGAAACTACATCAAAACGAGTCCGATACCTCACCAAATCAACTTAAGGTTGGTGATAAAGTCTTACTAGATGCCACAAATCCCCACATTGTCACTACCACACCGAATGAGGAAATCCCTCTTACGGTACTCAGTATTTTTCCATTCGGTACGGTGGAGGTGAGTCATCCTAGGTTCGGCAATTTTAAGGTAAACAACACTCATTTAAAACCTTATTTTGTTAGGACTGATAGCAGGAACGAGGAGTACGAACTCCTTGAACCACCATTATTTTTCAACCAGAGAGGTAAGTCGAGCTTAGACTATAAATAAGCGCTTCTCGGGAGGCAACTCGAGCACTAACATATTTTGATTTCTTTATTTTTAATTTCTAACACTTTAAATCATTAATTTTATCTTTGAATTGCAAAGTTTTTCTGCACACACGGCCAGACACACGAGCGTGCCTAAAGTCGTGGCCAAGTAGGGGAAGAGACACGGCTGTGCGATACGGCCGTGTGGAAACAAGACATGATTTCCCCAAAACACGGGATACGATAAATCCCCATGACCGTGTGACATGGCCATGGGTGAAGTTGATAGGTGAACACGGGCGTGGGAATGGAAAAACACGGGCGTGCAAGGGACAAGGCTCGATTCTGTTTCTTCGACACGGGCGTGAGACACGCCCGTGCCGTTGAGCTGTGGACAACAATACACAGTCATGGTACCCTAACACACGGGCATGAGAGAAGCGAAAAAAGCTAGGCACGACCGTGCGACATGACTGTGTGCCACACACGTCCAAGGCACACGGGTGTGGGATAGTAGCCGGGCATGACCTAAATCGCAAGATTTGAAAAACACGGGCTCACCTTCAGAGTACACGGGCGTGGCCCTAGGCCGTGTGGCCCTCCACTATATAAGCAAACCACTATTCATCTTCTTCCCCCTTTCAAAACCCTAGTCGAAATCTCCCTTTCTCCACTCCCTAATCCCTATTCCGGCCACCATTCCCCAGATTCTCACTTCCCCAACCCCCAAACCATCCTAAAATCCACTCCCCCTGCATTAATCCTCACTTTCCTATCTCTTTTCCCTCCATTTTCCCTCCACACGGCTGTACCCCCATGCCACATGCTTGTGCTCGCCTCCAACACGGCCGTGCGCCACCCTATAGCAGCTTTTGGTTCACTTTCTCACCCTTTTTTTTTCCAATCTGTGTTGCTACATTGGTATTCTTTATGCCTTACACAAATATTATTACTGTTACCAATTTGTTCTGAATAATTTGGGAATTTGCTTTAGTATTTTCTATATTTGAACTGTTAAAGCTACTAAATAGCATATACTAGTTTTAGGATTCTTGTTTAACTGCTGATACATCTTTGATTCCAGTAAATGTTTCTGAATAGTCATATAAATTTTTCACCTCTCGCTTGATATCGTTAAATGTTAACACATCTTGGAACTACTGTCATAAGATTATATCAATGCTCATACATTTTCAGATACATTATGTTATCATGAGAGGAAAGAAGGCCGCGGTCCTATCCTCAAAAAGACGTAGGGGACCGGGTTCTTCCTCAGTACGTGCTACAGCCAAAGTTCGGCACCCGTTTATTGAGTTTCCGCAAGCTTCACAAGAGGAGCTTTTTCAGATACTACGCGCGTGACCCCTCACTACAGGTCGTTGCATCGATTGGGCTACCGTGGAGCAAGTCCAACTAGCTGATGCCATTTGCGCTCTCCTATCCATAGACCCATGGGAACAGTTCTTCGCTATTATCAAACCCAGTTATTTAGAGCTAACTTTAGAATTATGCTCTACTTTTCATCTACAGGTGGTGATGACGAACAATGACGACCCTGGCACCATTCAATTTTGATTAAGCTGTCTAGTTCGCGCAATGAGTGTCCTAGAGTTTGGAGTCGCTCTGGGACTCTACACTGATGACTTTATGGAGGAGGAGGACATGAATGCACTACCATGCAATATCCACATTTCTCTCTCCTTGTGCTGGAAGGCTTTGGCACCGCTCTATTCCACCTACGACCCCAGCCGCTCGAAGACCTCATCTCTCACCCCTTCCCTACGCTATCTCCATGCCATATTGGCACACTCCTTGACCGGAAGGAGAGAGAGCACCGGCATCGTCAACACCCACGACGCCTACTATTTATGGTGTATGGCGAATGCACACGTGACTGACTTGGTCTACTTCATCGTTTTCTCCATTCGCCATCAGCCCGAGCGACATCGGAAGGGAGTAATCTCTATCGGCCCCTACATGACGCACCTCGCCAAACACTTTAGCCTCCTCAACACCGTGGCCCAGTCATCAGCACTTACACTGATAGGTCAGATGTCCCCACAGGGCATCACAACTATGTTACACATGAAGATGATCGAGCACCAACGTGGGACCGATCCTCCTCAGTACTGTCTCACTCATGCCATTGACAAGGAGGATCTTGAGGACGTTCCTGATGATGTCCCCCCACAGCACGAGGAGCCTTCTACCACGCCACCTAGGGAGTGACCAGTTCATGTGGCTGCTTCATTGGCACACCTTTCTGACCGACTCGCTCACTTCGAGCAGTATTGCACTACACAGTTCAAGATGATTCACGAGCGAGATCGGCGACGTGATAGATAGATGGACGACATGCAGGCCATGATGTAGCAGCTGTGCCAGCACTTTCACATCGTCGCTCCAACGCCACCACCTGAGGGCCCCATTGACGAGGATCATTGAATCCTCCTATCTTTTTTTTATTTTTATTTTCATTTCAATTTTATTATTTTCTTTTAAAAAACATATCTATATTAGTAAATTTTACTTTCTTCATTTTTTTGGTATTTCTAACAAGTAATCCCACTACGCTCTCTTCCACACCCACTCTTAATAAGCTCTTCATGATTCTACAGACTTCCAAGCAAAGCTGCTAGGAATATCTTACAGAATGAGGAAACAAATAGGGAACAATACCTCATGATTGCCATGTTCAACGACCCGATTTCTTCATTTAGCAATGAACAGTGGCATCTACCACTTTCCCCAAACACTCCAACCTCAGAATCAAGCTCCCCATCCATAAATCAGGGAGTTTCACCTCTTTCCCTCTTATGATTTTCTTTATTTTGAATATTCTACGTCTTATGATTTTATTTATTTTGAATATTCTATCTTTGTACATTGAGGGCAATGTACATCTTAAGTGTGGGGGGTGAATATGAACATGCTGCCTAACTTTTTGCATTATTCTCAAATCCCTAAATTTGGTCTTGTACTTAAGTGATTTTCTCATAATATTGATCGAATGAATTTTGATTGATCTATAATTATTGTTGATATGTCATGAATTAGACCATGGGAATTATGTATGATTATTTGATTATAGGACATTAGAAAATTGAGTATGATAAATTGATATTTTGAGAACTAAAATTTTTAGATTATTTTCCTAAATTGAGGTATTATCTTGAAATCTTAAGTATACAGAAATGACATCCAAAACCCAAATTTTTGGTGAGATTTTTTAGCCTTTTGAGCATATAGCTTTCTTTCTTGCTCAATTTTTTTGTAGTTTGAGTATGTCAACATTGAACTATTATTTTAGAACTTACTTCGATTATACATGTCGAGATCACTCGTATGATTTGATATACTGAGGTGATAAAGGCACTTAGGATTTAACCCACTTACTCCATAAAAAGCCGTCCCACAGAATTAAACCCTTAGTGAACCCTGTTGAGCCTACTAACCCTTTTTATTGAGTAACGCTCATCATTAACCCATTAATTGTAACGCCCCCACGCCCGAAACCGTCGCCGGAGTCGAGCTTGAGGGGTTACCGAACATAATTTATCAAATTAAGAACTTCAAATCATTTGTTTCTACATTCACAACTTTCTAACTACCCGCGTCACAGTTACAAGAAAAATCATATCTCGAGTTACGAAACTCGAAATCAAGATCCGTAAATTTTCCCTAAATCTAGACTTATATATATATTTACTAATTTTTTTCTATAATTTTTGGTTGAGCCAATTAGTACAGTTTATTAGTTAAAGTCTCCCTTATTTCAGGGTTCGACTGCTCTGACATCTGTGTATTATGAATCAGATATCTCTCTATACAGAATTTCAATGACTACGAGGTTTGTTTTTATTATTAAAACTAGACTCAATAAGGAATCTGTAAATATAAAGCAAAACTTCTAATTATTTTTTTAAAATTTATTATGAATTTTTAAAGTTAGAACAGGGGATCTAGAAATCACTCTGGCCCTATTTTACAAAAGTTTAAATATCTCATACAATATAATTTATATGCCAGTTTAGTTCAATCCACATGAAAATAGACTCATTAAGCTTCAATTTCATAACTTACTCATTATTTAGTTCCATTTATACTATTTTTAGTGATTTTTCAAATTCATGTCATTGCTGCAGCAATATTCTGTTTTAAGGCAAGTTTCATCTTTCCATGAATTTTTATAAACTAGATAACCTATTAAACTTCCATAATCTCAAACATGATCTAAATTAGCCATCATCATGACTTATCAATATCAAACATTTTCTCAACCAAACATGGCCATATCATAAAATTATTTACACAAAATAAGTATATTGCTATACATGCCATACTTAAGTTTTACAAGCCATTTACCCAGATGAAAGTCCTTTGGATAGTGTGATCGAACCTTTGACTCGTCCCGATTCCCGAGCTGGCTTGTTCAAAACTACAGTAAATAAAGAGGAGGGAGTAAGCATAAATGCTTAGTAAGTTCATATGTAAATAACAAGTAACATAACAATACAAATATACCAAACAACTTTAGCATGGTATCACCAAAACATATATCACATTTCTAAACATCATTCATCATCTTACCACCTTATCGTTGTTGTATCTAATTTCAACCCAAGGGTTAAGAACATACCTGTCCAAAGTGTCCATTTCACAACACTTACCAAAACGTCACTTGCATCTTAAGTGTTCTTCCATTTCACTAGAAATTTCACCCGTTGAACACATCGGAATACAACTCGGATACACGGATAATTTGAACATAAGTGCCTCATATGTAATCAAGAAATCATGTAACTCGCCCCTAAGTGAACTCAGACTCAACTCAACGAGTTCGGATGCCTAGTTACATTTCACGAACTCGGACTCAACTCAACGAGTTCGAACATTCGCATCCATAAGTGAACTCGGACTCAACTCAACGAGTTCGGATGCTCAACCATCCTAGTGACATGTCACTTGTATCCTAATCTATTCCTAAGGTTCAAACGGGCTTTTTTTTCCTCGATCTCACATCTTTGCCGTCTTCCACGGAATATCGAAACTGATACTCGGTGATAGTTCATACTCATCTAGTAATTCACATAATTACATATTATTCAACAATAACCACAAAGCATAATATTTCATGATAATAATCAGCATCATATCATATAAACAACATTAAATTGCTTAAAATGACAATTATGTTACTACATTTACACATGAACTTACCTTGGTACCAAAATATAAAGATTTTGCAATTTAGTCCACAATCTTTTCTTTTCCTCGATCGCGACTTGAATCTCGTTTCTCTTGATCTATAATGCCAAATTAATCTTATTTAATACATACATTCACCAAAACAGCATTTAATACAAACTTTGGAAAAATTACACTTTTGCCCCTAAACTTTTGCATAATTACACTTTTTCCCCTAGGCTCGAGAATTAAACTTTATTTCTTATTCTTATGTTTTATAACATGCTGATCACTTTTCCCTTCTATGGCAACATCAAATTCTCTCTCTAACATATACTTGTGACTATTAGGTTTTTTTGCCGATTAAGCCATTTTACTCGTTTTCACTCAAAACCGAGTAGCACAAGTTGTCTAACATAATTTAAAACCTCATATTCTATCATAAAACATCAAAATACACAAATTTCACCTATGGGTATTTTTCCAAATATAAACCCTGGGTTGAATTATTGCTAACATAAGCTTAATCGAGCTACCGGGATTCCAAAAACGTAAAGAACATTAAAAACGGGGCTTGGAATCACTTACTATGGAGCTTGGAAGCTTGAAAAAAACCCTAGCTATGGAGAGACCTTGAAATTTCGGCCTAATGAAGAAGATGGACAAAAATTGGCTTTTTATTTTGTTTTTAATTCATTTTAATAACTAAATGACCAAAATACCCTTGCTACTAAACTTTCCAAAAATTCCTTCCATGTCCTAATTTTGTCCATGAACTTAAAATTGGTCAAATTGCTATTTAAGACCTCCTCATTAATATTCCAAAACAATTTCATACTAAAAACTTCTAGAATGTAAGTTTTGCAGCTTATTCGATTTAGTCCCTACTTTCAATTTAAGCACTTTAGGCATAGAATTTCATCATGAAATTTTCACACAATCATGCAATCATATCATAATCATCAAAATAATTATAAAATAATTATTTCTATCTCGGATTTGTGGTCATGAAACCACTATTCCGATTAAGCCCTAATTCAGGATATTACATTAACCCATTATTGTTGAAATCCTCTTACTTAATTTTCTTTTTTTTTATTGAGGTTAAATTTAATATTGTTACCTCACTATGTTCACCATTTTTTGTTACTGAATCATGAAGTATGATTTCTATATTGTATTAACTTGATTTGTTCTTAAAAAAAAAGAAAAAAAACTCAGTATTATTATTGTAATCCTCAGCAAGCTAAAGTTGTCATGAAAAAAAAAAGAGAGCTCATGTAATATAGTTCTAGATATTTGTTTGTGATTCAGTAATTAAGTTTTTGATAGTGGGGTAATATATTGAAATTATCTCGATTCTAACCTTTTTCTTTTCAGCTTGTATCCATACCCGTAACCTAAACCCCATTACAACCATGCAAAGACCTTTTGATTTGTGTATCATATAATTTACAAGTGGTGGAGATTTGATTTTCATGCAAGCCTATGGTAATAACTCTCATGTTAGACAATCGAGTGCTTAATCTTGAACCTTAAACACTTTGAGTGATTTCAGTAAATCTTTAGCGAGGATGTCATCTCTTGTATGTTTAGGACTAAAGTGAATTACTTAGAGGAAGGAGATTACTTATGATTTTATTATCAAAATATTCGATTTAGATTGTTTGAGGCTTTTAATGCCTGTATAGTTGAATTCTCACTATATGATTTTCCGTGGAATAATTTGTAACATTATCAGTAATGATTATGTGATTGAAAGGAATGAATTCTAGCAGTAAATGAGAGTTTTGCTTGAGGACAAGCAAATGCTTAAGTGTGGGAGTATTTGATAAACGCCAAATTATACATATTTTTACCCCAAATACTTAGCTTATTTATGGATGTTTGTTACTAGATTTGTGGATTTTGGTGCTCTTAATTCGGTTATTTCATGTTTTGTACTCAGGAGAGCACCAAGAGTCAAAAAGAGCCAAAAACGAGCCAAAAAGGGACAAAACGGACCAAATTGAGAAGATGACACGGCCTAAGCCTTGCCACACAGGCAGCTCACATGCCCGTGTCTTTCAAAGGTGTCGACCAAGGCTTTCACGATTCACATGGCGTGGCCATTGACCCACACGGCCGTGTACAATTTAACGGATAGAACACAGCTTGGCAATCATGTCACACGGCCGTGGCACACGGGCATGTCCCTTTTTCAAGAAGTTGTATTCTACACGGAAAAGGATACTTAGGGAGGAAGAAAGCCAATCCAAAGCCTATATAAACACCCGAAGTATGACTTAGAAGGGGGCCTCCCTCCAGAACTTTTCTGGAGTACAAAACCACACGCCAGGAATTACTTCAAGGAAGCCAGACGATCTATCCCAAAAGCCGGAGCTAATCCAAGACTGAAGATCTCTCTCAGAATTTTAGAGTTTTCTTTATGTTTTGTTATTTTCATACTTTTGAGATGTACTCTTATTTTATTATGAACTAAACCCCTTAGATACCTAAGGGGGTTGAAACCTATGATGGATTTTATTATTATTATCTGAACTGTATGATAAATACTTGATTTGTTCTTAATTATGTGTTCTTAATGCTTGAGTTAATATTCCAGCTATTGATTCATGATTTGATGTGCTTAGGCAGATGAGCAAAAGGCCCTGTCTAAGAGTAGATTTGGCATAATTAAGCAGAGTTGATCGAACGCCTAGAAATAGGGTTATGAGATTTTGCCAGATTGTGGTGAAACTTAATATGGGAGTCCATAGATCGATTTACTGCTTCCCTAGGGGTTTTAATTAAGAAAGAGATTTCAATTAATTCAACTGAGGGTTAGACGTTATTAGCCTCGAAAGAGATAATAATATAGGTTAGAAAGTCTCACGGATCAAGTCAAGTGAATAAATCGTCTGGTTCAGAGTCAGATAACAAGTGAAATCTAGGTGGATTCCTCATTGGGTGTCGTCTTTATCAATTGCTTTTCTTCAAGTCTTTTTCCAAATTTTCCCTTTGCTTTAGTTTAATTAGTTAATTAGTTTAGTTAATTAGTTTAATAAACAACCCCTCTTTATTTCTAGGTTAAATAATAAAAAGATAGTTATTACTAGTACTTTTGGTTCCCTTGGGTACGATATCCCGGTCATGCCTTTACTATACTATTGTTCGATAGGTGCTCTTGCCTTTTCATTGTGATAATAGTTAGTTTAGGTTTGATCTTCATTATAAATATTTATTACTTGTTACGAATCACGCGATCAAGCGTGTCGGCCCACACGGGCAAGACATATGGGCCCATAATTCTGAAATATTCCCTAAGGTTGCACGGGTCATTCTGTTCTACTGTAGACCTACTGTAGGTTCGATAACGGCTAATTAAACCCCCCTTCTATATGTTATGAAATTCTGCTAAACTTATCTGATTAGGAAACACTTGATTATACTGTTATATGTGTAACTATTAATTGTATAAAGCATGTTGAGCATACTTAGTCTGATAATTCTGTATCTGATATCTGCATCTGTTTTGGGGTATGTTTTATATATATGTGGAGGAAGTGTTCTGTATGGTGATCATCGCCTATATTCTGCCTGCTTGGCTGCACTATATCTGATATGTGTCGTAACGACACAATGTGGTGTGTAGGGATGAGTGGGTGTTTTTAACCCCATATGGTGTGATGGGATGGTTGGAGTTAGTGTGTAGAAGATAGGGGTAGGAATTTGCATATCTGAATCTGTTATCTGATCTGTACATTTGTTTCTGTAACTATATCTGGAATGGGAATAAGCTCGAATCTATACCTGACTGTCTAAAATGTTTCTATATGTTTGCTTGTCTAATTCTGCTGGGTTACACACTGAGTTTACGTAAACTCACATTTGTTTGTCTGTTCTGTCAGGTAATCCTCAGACTTAGGAGGATCAGTGTGACGGAGACATAGCGGTGACCACTATATCAGGAAACAATTAAACTTAGTTCTTTTGGGTTATTTTAAATTTTGGAATTTTTTGAGAGTTGTAATTTTTGGGAACTCTCTGGATTGTTTGGATTTTAACTGTTTATTTTTGGATTATTTTTCAATTTGATTGCTTTGGTAAAATTGTTTTTTTAAAATGAACATTTTTATGTAAACAACAGTTTTCCTAAAAATACGACTGTGTTTCCAAACTATAAACGACTAAGGCTGTTGCTGAAAAAAGTTTCGAGAAAGAAATTGACTAATTTGTGGTTTTTAGTAAATTCCAAAGATTGATGTTTTACCAAGTCAACACGGTTTCCAAAACCCATTTCTTGTGACATTACCAGATTTAGCCATAACGTCTAGGTCGGGTTTGGAGTGTTACATTTAGTGGTATCAGAGTCAGGTTGCAAAGCTCCGCTGTGGATTTTGGGTTCCAAAATTGTGTTTTAAAAAAATTGGTTTTCAAATTTCTTGAATAATTTGAAAGAGTATGGGGTACACTGAGTCTCTGGCTCTGATCCTGTAAGTACTGCTAAAACTTAGTTAGAACTGTTCTAACAACACTATAGATAGCACTTACTGAAAACTGTACTGAAATAGGTAGAAATTGAAACTTTTGAAAACATCTCTAAACTTCTGATAGTTTATGCATAAAATATCTGCTAATAAACACTAGAGTTGACGCATAAAACTCTTTAATATAGATAAAACTCGAATTGTACAATGAGTGCTCGGGGAACTCGCGGACGTGGTATTCGTGGCTGTGGTAGAGGCCGTAGGGGGGTCGAGCTGAGTCTTCTTCTTTAGGCAACGTGCCGAATTTGGAGACGAGTGAGACACTAGTTTTAGCTGCTACTGAGATTGGGTCTCAAAGTCACTTGGCTGAGGACAACGCACTATCCTGGGCCATACTGAGGATATTAGAGAGCGTCGTTGGACCCCATTCTGGAGCTGGGGGTCGAGGGTCAAAAACTGAATACTTCGGTCCAATGGTGCTGAGTTGTTTAGGGGTGTCACTAGAGTCACCCCTAGTGTGGCTGAGTACTGGATGGAGGCCACAGAGAGGATTATGAATGACTTACATTGCACTCCCGCACAGAAATTTAAGGGTGCATTCTCATTTCTTCGGGACTAGGCATATCAATGGGGTTGAGGAGGGTACTCACCCTGATTGTTTGACTTGGGATATCTTTAAAACCACATTTCAGAGTAAGTATGTAGGATCGAGCTATGTGGATTCTCGTAGGCGTGAGTTCATGAATCTCATGCAAGGTGATAGACCTGTGGCCGAGTATGAGGCCTAATTTCTGAGACTGAGCCACTACACTTGAGGCATGGTGGCGTCTGAGTACGAAAGGTGTATTCAGTTTGAGGGTGGGTTAAGAGAAAACTTGGGGGTACTGATTGCTCCACAGAGGGAGCGAGAGTTTGCTATTTTGATTGAGAAGGCAAAGATCGTCAAAAATGTTAAGTGCGTGGAGTGCCAGAATAGGGATCGAGAGAGGGGTAAGTACAAGAGGGATTCGGAGCCCTCAAGTTCTATGTAGAGGCCTAAGAAAAAGGCCAGATCTAATGGGCCAGTTAGAGTAGGGGTTCTTGTAGCTCCTATTGGGACCGGTAATGTAGTGATTGTGGTAGGCGCCATCCGGGCGAGTGTTGGAGGAGGATTGGGGCTTGTCTGAGGTGTGGGTCTCTTGAAGACCATATTAGGGAGTGTTCACAAAGCGCTGATTAGATGCAAGCTTCAGAACCAGGTTCTGCGCAACCTCAAAGTGTAGTTCAGCAAACACTTAGGGGTCGTGGAGTGGCTAGGGGTGGCAATGGTTTGGGCCGTGGGTAGAGAGCACCGAGCAGAGGTGCTAATCAGATAGAGGTGAGGCAGCCTGCACTTATCTATGCTGCTTGACGCCGAAAGGAAAGAGATGGTCCATTTTTAATTTCTGATGTACCTTATACTGCTCTTATAGACATAGGTTCTACACACTCCTATATGGCTAACACTGTATCTGAAAAGCTGGGGGTTACTATTGAGAGTACTTATAGTGAGATCACTGTACTGAGTCCGTTTGGGCAGCCTGTTCAGGTTAGTAAACTCTATAGGGAGGTTCCATTAGAGGTGCAAGGGATTGTTTCTAGCAGATCTGATGGAGCTTCTGTTTGGGGAGTTTGACTTAATTCTGGGAATGGTTGGTTGGTCAAGCACTGAGTTAGTTTGGACTGCACGACTAGGAGGGTCGTTCTAAGGACTGAAGATGATAGGGAAGTGGTCATAATCAAAGAGCATCGAGATTATCTGTCCAATGTGATCTCCGCTCTTGTAGCTGAGAAACTGGTTCAAAAAGGGTGTGAGGTGTACCTGGTTTACGTCAGTGTTTCTAATTCTGGGGACTCTTTTGTTAGGAATATAAGAACTGTAAGTGATTTTCCGGATGTTTTTCCTGAGGGGTTACTGGGTTTACCTCCGAATCAAGAGGTTGAGTTTGGGATTGAGCTTCTTCCGGGTACAGCTTCGGTGTTCATCGCTCCCTACGGTATGGTGCCGAAAGAGCTTATTAAGCTTAAGGCTCAACTATAGGAGCTTCTGGATCGTAGTTTCATCCGTCTGAGTGTGTCTCCATGGGGGGCACCAATTCTATTTGTTAAGAAGAAAGATGGGACCATGAGGATGTGTATCGATTATCGATAGTTGAATAAGTTGACCGTGAAGAATAAGTATCCACTTCCGATGATCGACGACTTGTTTGATTAGTTCCGTGGGGCTTTAGTGTTCTCCAAGATTAATCTTTAATTTGGGTATCATCAGTTGAGGTTTAAGGAAGCTAATGTTCATAAGACTGCATTTAGGACTCGTTATGGACATTACGAGTTCCTAGTTATGCATTTTGGTTTGACGAATGCTCTAGCCGCATTCATGGATCTGATGAACCGAGCGTTTCAGCCCTATCTGGATCAGTTTTTCATAGTCTTCATCGGTGATATCCTTGTTTACTTTAAGACCGAGGATGAGCATAATGAGCACCTTAGGGTAGTGCTTCAAATTCTACGTGAGAAGCAGCTCTACGCTAAGTTGAACAAGTACGAGTTCTTGTTATGAGAAGTAACATTTCTAGGGCATGTAGTATCTGCTGAGGTGATTTGAGTGGATCCGAGGAAGATAAAGTCTATGCTAGATTGGAAACAGGCTAATAACGTATTTGAGATCTGTTGCCAATCATATATACTTTTCATTCATTTCACATAACATTAAAAACCATTTGGCAATGGTTTATTCTGTTTTGATTTTTAATGTTATGTGAAATGAATGAAAAGTATATGTGATTGATGTTCTAGGATTTGGAAATAGCTCGAAAATGATTATGGGATTTGGTTGTAATTGATAAATCGGTCATGGTATGTGTAAATGTGGTTAGAAAATTCGGTCATGGTATATGTTTGGTTAATTATAAGTGTGAATTCATATATTAAGCTTATTTAATGCATATTTTGAATGGCATGATATAGGGTATGTTTTGTGTTAATGAATAGAGATTAGTTCGGTTTTGATACATGATATTCGTGATAGGTTTTAAAAATTTATAAATGAATCGTTCTTGAGACTAACTTATTATCACGATTAAGGCAAGTGTACCTATCGAACAGTAGTATAGTTTAGCAAGACCGAATTGTCGAACCCAAAGGAAACACGAGTACTAGTATTTACTTCCTTTTTATTATCTAGCCTAAAAATCAAGAGGTTTGGTTATCTAAACTAATTACTAAACTAAGAATGCACAGAAAGAAAATTTAGGAAAATACTTTTTAGAAAATTCGATTGATTAAGACAACACCTAAGGAAAAATCCACCTAGACTTCACTTGTTATTTGACTCTGAATCAGACAATTTATTCATTTGACATGATCCGTAGAAATCCCTAAGTTATATTATTATCTCTCTCGAGACTAATAACGTCTAACCCTAGGTTGAATAATTGAAATCTCTTTCTAATTAACACCCTAGAATTGCATTAACTCGATCTATGGATTCCCTTATTAGGTTTCACCTTAATCCGGCAAAATCTTGTCACCCTATCTCTAGGCGCGCAATCATCTTCGCTTAATTACGACAAATTTACTCTTAGACAGGGTCTATTCCTCCTCTGAATAAAAGCGTTAACTTGAATCAATATCCTGGAATATTAAAACAAGAATTAAGAATACATAATTAAGAACAAATCAAATATTTATCATACAATTCAGTTAATAATAACAAGATCCGTCTTAGGTTTCATTCCCCTTAGGTATTTAGGGGTTTTAGTTCATACTTATGAAGGAAAACATCTTAAAAGCATAAAGATAACAAAACATAAGAAAACCCAAAACTCTTGAAGGAAATTGAAGGGAG
Organism: Gossypium hirsutum; assembly: GCF_007990345.1. Lineage (NCBI taxonomy): Eukaryota > Viridiplantae > Streptophyta > Magnoliopsida > Malvales > Malvaceae > Gossypium > Gossypium hirsutum. The sequence continues at coordinate 87,638,645 of NC_053426.1, forward strand.
ATCTTCAATCTTGATGATGAATCCGGCTTCTAAGATGGATCAATCAGCTTTCCTTGAGTAATTCCTTGCTTCCTACTCTCTGTCCCCCTCTTAAGTGCCTTATCAGGTGTTTAAATAGGCTTTAGAATGCCTAAGAGCCCCCAAAATTAGCCTTTTTTGAATAGGGTTATACTTGGGCTCGACAGGGACACGCCCGTGTGCGATTACTCCAGCCCGTGGTCTAGGCTGTTGAGCAGGCACGGGCCTGTAGTATACCCGTGTAAGTCGTGCTTCAATCCTGCCAAAGGGACACGATCGTGTGACATGCCCGTGTGAGAAAGTCCAGGCCGTGTTGATTTCCCACGTGGGTCAATTTTCTGTGTTTTCGGCCCATTTCTCGCTCTTTTTACACTCCTATGCTCACCTAAGTATAAAATATGAAATTAATGGATTAGGAGCATCGAATTCACCAATTCTAAGGAGAAACCATCCATAAATGTGCTAAACATGGGATAAAAACATGTATAAATTAAGGTTTATCAGGTTTGCATGTAAAATGTATGTGTATTTAAAGTGATTAGTTGTTTAATATAGATTGTAAGTGAGATAAAGATATTTATCAAATGAATAGTGATTTGAGTAATAATATACTATGGGAGTTATATGAAGTTTAATAAGATGTTAATTATAAATATATATATACATGTACATGTTGTGTATCCGAATTAAGCTTACCATAATGGTTTGGTTTATAATATAAGTATATGCGTTTGAATATATTTTCTAATGAATAAATTATTTGTGATATTATTATTTAGTTGAAGATGTGTATGATTATTGGGTTGAAAATATGATTGTTTGAATACCATGGATTTGGTTAAAATTTGAGATATGATTCGTAATTACAATGTGATTAATAATGCATGTATTATATTTTAATTAGCCATGTGCTTAATATGTATGAATATGACTTGCTTAAATATGTGAATGTTTGGGATTATGTTTTTGTTCAGTAATGCTTCATAACCCTAATCTGGTGATGGATACGGGTTAGGGGTGTTACAATCAAATTTTCGTACGAAATTTTCACACATGCAAATTCACATATAATAAACACGAAAAATAATATTTAAATATTTTTCTGACTTAGATTTGTGGTCCTGAAACCACCATTCTGATTAGGGTCTAAATCAGACTGTTACAACTCTTCCCCTTTAGAGATTTTCGTCCCCAAAAATCTTACCGGTGAATAGGTTTAGATAACGCTCTTTTATTGTATCCTCTGGCTCCCACGTTGCTTCCTCAACTCCATGTTTATGCCACAATACTTTAACCAATGGAATTTTCTTATTTCACAACTCTTTAATCTCGCGAGCCAGAATACGAATCGGTTCTTCCTCGTACGACATATTAGGCTTAATCTCAACTTTGATTAGACTAATCACGTGTGAAGCATCGGATTGATATTTACGAAGCATCGAGACATGGACTACATTGTAGATCTTTTCTAGCTCAGGTGGCAACAACAGTCTATACGCAGCCGGCCCAATCTTCTCTATAATCTCATACGGTCCAATAAATCTCAGACTCAATTTGGCTTTTCGACCGAATCTAAGTATTTTCTTCCATGGCGAGACTTTCAAAAACACTCTATCCCCGATCTGAAACTCTATGTCTTTACGTTTCAAGTCTGCATACGATTTCTGACGATCTGATGCTACTTTCAAACTTTCACGGATCACTTTTACTTTCTGTTCAGTTTCTTTGATCAAATCGACTTCATATATTCTATTTTCACTGAGCTAAGTTAAGTACAAAGGTGTACGACATTTACGACTGTACAAAGCTTCATAAGGTGCCATTTTGATACTTGATTGAAAGTTATTATTGTACGCAAATTCAATCAGAGGTAGATATCGCTCCCACGTACCTTAGAACTCGAGAATGCAACATCTTAACATATCCTCAAGTATCTGAATAATTCGCTCAGACTAACCGTCTGTCTGGGGATGAAAAGCAGTACTAAAATGCAGTTTAGTACCTAATGCATCTTGCAGTTTCTTCCAAAACTGCAATGTTAATCTCAGATCTCTATCTGAAACAATAGATATAGACACACCATGTACTCTCATGATCTGTGAAACATACAATTCAACCAGTTTATCAAGTGAGCAATCTGTACAAACCGGAACAAAATGAGTAGATTTAGTTAATTTATCAACAATAACCCAGATTGTATCTTTCTTGCTCAGTGTCAACGATAAACCGGATACGAAATCCATCGTGACTCTGTCCCATTTCCATTTAGGTATCATAATTGGCTGTAGCAATTCGGAAGGTACCTGATGCTCGACTTTTACTTGCTGACAGACTAAAAATTTCGATACAAAGTCAGAAATGTCTTGTTTCATACCTTGCCACCAATAATGCTGGTTCAGATCATTATACATCTTCATACTACCAGGAGCTTCATTCAAGATCATCTGAATCAACTCTGTATTTCTCAAAACACATATTCGGTTTCTGAATGTCAAACAGTCATCAACATCAACTCGAAACTCTGAATCTACATTTGAATCACATTGAACCAATTTCACTATCAAATCGTTGTCGATTTTCTGAGCTTCACAAATCTGCTAAATAAATAACAGTCTTGCTTTTAACTCAACTATCATCGCACCATTATCTGACATAGCTATATGTGCATTCATTGCACGCAAAGCAAACAGTGATTTTTGGCTTAAAGCATCAGCAACAATATTAACCTTTCCCAGGTGATAGTCAATTACAAGTTCATAGTCTTTCAGCAATTCCAACCATTGACGCTATCTCAAATTCAAATCTTTCTGAGTCATCAAATACTTCAGACTTTTGTGATCAGAATAAACATGACATTTTTCATCGAACAAATAGTGACGCCATATTTTCAACGCGAATACAATAGCTGCCAATTCTAGGTCATGTGTCAGATAGTTCTTTTCATGCGGCTTTAATTGTCTTGATGCATAAGCTATAACTCTGCCTTGCTACAACAAAACACAGCCCAAACCATTTAAAGATGCATCACTAAAGATAAAAAATTCTTTACCCGATTCTGGCTGAACTAACACCGGAGCTTCAGTCAAAAGGGCTTTCAACTGATCAAAACTTTTCTGGAACTTTTCTGACCACTCAAATTTAACATCTTTCTACAACAATTTCGTCATTGGAGTTGCAATCATAGTGAAACCTTTCACAAAACGTTTATAGTAACCAGCTAGTCCCAGAAAACTTCTAACTTCAGAAACGTTTCTTGGAGGTTTCTAGTCAAGTATTGCTAAAATTTTACTCGGATCAACCCGGATACCTGATTCTAAAACAACATGTCCTATAAAACTAACTTCATGTAACCAGAACTCACATTTACTAAACTTCGCATACAACTGTTTTTCTCGCAAGGTCTGTAACACAAGTCTCAAATGCTCAGCATGTTCGATTTCGTTACGGGAGTAGATCAGTATATCATTAATGAATACAACTACAAATCGATCTAAATACCGCCTGAAGATCTGATTCATCAAATCCATAAAAACAACAGGTGTATTAGTAAGTCTGAACGGCATAACTAGAAACTCATAATGTTCGTACCTCGTTCGAAAAGTAGTTTTTGGCACATCGGAGTCTCTGACTCGCAACTGATAATAACCCGATCTCAAGTCTATCTTCGAAAACACTGAAGCCCCTTTTAACTGATCAAACAAGTCGTCAATCCATGGCAACGTGTATTTATTCTTTATAGTCACTTTATTTAGCTTGCGATAGTCAATACATATTCTCATAGTTCCATCTTTCTTTTTCACAAATAGAACTGGCGTACCTCAGGGAGAGAAACTTAGTCGTGCAAAACCTCTATCTGTTAACTCTTACAACTGTGCTTTTAACTCTCTTAATTCAGTAGGTGCCATCCGGTACGGAGCTATCGAAATTTGAGTCGTCCCTGGTACTAACTCAATACCAAACTCTACCTCTCGGATAGGTGGCAAACCCGACAATTCATCAGGAAACACATCCGGATACTTGCACACAACTGGTACAGATTCAATCTTCTTTTCAGTTACTTTACTATCAAGCACATAAGAAAGGTAAGCTTCACAACCTTTTCTTACATATTTCGGAGCTAACATCGAAGATATTACCGCTGGTAAACCATTCAGATCATTAGATTCAATCCGAATAATCTCGTTGTTCTGACATCTCAAAATGATAAGTCGTAATTTACCCATGCTTAACATATTTTTGGATGAATTATCATTAAATTTGTGGAATTTGATGCTCCTAACCCTTTAATTCCATGTTTTATACTTAGGTGAGCATAGGAGAGTAAAAAGAGCAAAAAACGGGCCAAAAACAGAGAAAATGGGTCAACATGGAAAATCAACATGGCCTAGACTTCCTCACACAGGTAGACCACATGCCCGTGTCTATTTAACAGACTCTAAACACGACCTAAGCCACACTACACGGGCGTGCCACACGGGTGTGTCCCTGTCGAGTCCAAGTCTAGTTCTATTCGGAAAAGGCCACTCTTGAGGGTTTTGAAGCATTATAAAGCCTATATAAACACCCCAGGAGGTACCTAGAAAATACCCACGGAGTAAAGGTAGGGAATTACTCGAAGAAAGCCGATTGATCCATCTCAGAAGCCGGATTCTCCTTCAAGACTGAAGATCTCTCTTCAATTTCCTTCGGGGTTTTTGGGTTTCTTTATGTTTTGTTATCATTATTCTTCTGAGATGTTTTCTTTTACATATATGAACTAAATCCCCTAAATACCTAAAGGGAATGAAAGCTAAGATGGATCTTGTTATTATTTTCTAAATTATATGATAAATACTTGATTTGTTCTTAATTATGTGTTCTTAATACTTGCTTTAATATTCCAACATATTGATTCAAGTATTGATGTGCTTATTCAGAGGAGAAAAAGTCCTTGCTTAAGAGTAGATCTAGCATAATTACGCGGATTTGATTGCACCTCTAGACATAGGGCAACATAAATCTGCCGGATTAGGGTCAAACCTAATAAGGGAATCCATAGATCGAGTTAATGCAATACTAGGGGTTTTAATTAGAAAGAGAATTCAATTAATCAACCTAGGGTTAGACGTTGTTAGTCTCGAGAGAGATAATAATATAACTTTGGGATTTCTACAGATCGAGTCAAGTGAATAAATCGTCTGGTTCAGAGTCAAGTAACAAGTGAAGTCTAGGTGGATTTTTCCTTGGGTATTGTCCAAATCAATCAGTTTTCCCAAAAGTATTTCCCCAATTTTCTTCCTGTGCATTCTTAGTTTAGATAAAGTAAATCCCCTTATTTTTAGGCTAGATAATAAAAAGAAAGTTAATACTAGTACTTTTAGTTCCTGTGGGTTCGACATTCTGGTCTTGCTATAAACTATACTACTATTTGATAGGTGCGCTTGCCTTCATCGCAATAATAGTTAGTTTTCAAGTACGATCAAGCATAAATATAAAACTTATCATGAGACATTCTATCAAGTTTTTGGCGCCGTTTTCAGGGAGCTAAGATATTAGGAATGCTTAATTTTATTACTTTAGCCATTTATTTTATTGCAATTTAAATTTTATTTTAGTTTTGTTAATTTTACTAAATTTTCTTTTGTTTTCTTCTGACATGTTTTTTATAGTTTATGACTAGAAGAAACCCGTCAGGACCATTACTTTTTGACAGTGAGATTGAAAGCACAGCTCGTAAAAATTGAAGAGAAATAAGGCGAAACCTAAGAAACATAGAGGAAAGACAAGAGGAAGATATCCAGAATACAACCGAGGAGATGGCTGAAAATCAAAATAATCAGCTTCCTCCTGTGGTTGCTGCAGATCCAATAAATCAGAATCCTGCTCCTCGTACTATGTATGATTATGCTAAACCTACTTTAACAGGAGCCGAATCGAGTATAGTTAGACCTACTATTACTACAAATAATTTTGAACTAAAACCTAACATAATTCAAATGATACAATAGTTTGTTCAGTTTGATGGTTTGCAGGACGAGGATCCAAACACTCAATTGGTGAATTTTCTGGAGTTTTGCGACATTTTTAAGATCAATGGCATTTCTGACGATGCCATTCGCCTTCGATTATTTCCCTTTTCATTGAGGAACAAAGCTAAACAGTGCTTGAACTCGTTACCATGAGGGTCAATCACAACTTTGTCAACCAGAACACACCGGCCCAGGGGGTTTGATACTCGAATTACAAACTCAGTAGACTCAATAGGTAAAGTCTTACTGGATACTAATGTTTCACACACATATGAATGAGTCAAACTAGGAACAATCAATGCAATAACACTAGTATCATAAAGAGTGAAAGTACCGGTAATAAAATCTGGGGAAGAAGCATCCTTAGCGCGTATAGCGTATGCTCTGGTAGGTGCATGAGCCTCAGATCGAACTGCTGTATCTTTTGTCCCTCTCTGACTACCACCTACATTACTCGAATGTCTGGGTGGTCTGCCTTGCACTGACATGTTACTTGGTCTTGCATTCTGAACGGTGTTTTGCTCGATTAACATCAGACAATCTCAGATAAAATGATCCATCGATCCACATTTAAAACAAGACCGATCATGCAATCTACAATTTCTAGAATGCCATTTACCACAATGCTTACACTCGATTCTGTTCTGTTGATCATTGCAAAAACTAGCAATCGAAGTGGCTCGAGAACTCACGAGAAGTCGGTCTCGATCTCGTCTAGAAAAGTCTAAAGTAGCTTTAAATTGACTAGAACCATCTCTAAACTTCTTCGATGCTGAGTGAAAAGTCTTACCCGATGATCTTTTACAGGAATCTCTGGCTTCAAAATCAGCTTTTCTTTTCTTTTTCCCGAGCTCTTTGGCTTTGCAAGCTCGCTCAACAAGTACCGCGAACTCTTTGATAGCTTTGGTTGAAACACATTCACGAGCATATCGACTAAGTCTCACAAATTTCTGCTCGTACTCGGTTACCGTCATATGACCCTGTTTCAATTCCAGAAATTCTTTGCATTTCTGGTTGATAAATCTCTGGCTGATGTATTTCTTATGGAACTCAGTCTGAAAGAATTCCCAGGTCACTATCTCTTTTGGAACTACCAATACTAGTGTATTCCACCAGTGAATTGTAGTGTCTCGTAATAAGGATATGGCACACTTTAAACATTCGTCCGGAGTATAAGATAGCTCGTCAAACACACGAATGGTATTATTGAGCCACAACTCAGCCCGCTCAGCATCATCATCATCATTAGCTTTAAACTCTTCGACCCCATGTTTTCTGATTTTATCTACAGGAGGCCTGTTAAATCTCATCGGATCAATCATCGGAGGTATCACAGGTATCGGAGATGGATTATTCGGGGGTGGAGGTTGTTGTATAGCTGGATTAGTCCGAATATACTGAGTAAACCATTCGTTCATCATTTGGTAGAAGGCTTGTTTAGCCTCCCCCTCATGGCTATTCGAGATATATCGTGATTCAACTGGCACTATCCCATGCGTGGGAGTACGCGCTACGCTCTCAACATCATCAGCCATAGCTCTATCGGGATCCATTTACTATATAAAAGTACATTTTCAAATGTCAGAAGTCATCACACTATCGCAGTATAAATTATGGCATGTATAGCTAAACTCACACACGCTACATTAGTCCTATAACTGACTAAACCGTAGCTTTGATACCAATAAAATGTAACACCCCTAACTCATATCCATCGCCGGACTAGGGTCACGAGGCATTACTGAACAAAAACATAATTCCAAACATTCACATATTCATATATATATAAAGCACATGGCTAATTAAATATTAAACATACATTATTAATCATATTGCATATACGAATCATACCTCAAAATTTAACCGAATCCATACCATGCATATAATCATATTTTCAAACCAATAAACACATTTCAAAGCCATACAACATATGCCTTATAAAAACATAGCACGAATCATATGGTCATCACTTTAATGATATTCAAATACTTAAAAAAAACATTATACTTCTTAATTCTATACATGCGCATATTAAACCAAATAATATTATCATAAAGCATTTATTCATTAGCAAATATATAGATACATATACACTTTCATTATAAACCAAACCATAATGGCAAGCATCATTCAAACACACTAACATATACATATATATACATATATTTAACATCTTGTTATAATTCATATAATTCCCATAGTATACTATTACATAAATCACTATTCATTTGGTAATTTATCTTTGTTTCACTTGCAATCCATATTAAACAAATAATCTAAATAAATAATCTTTATTTAACTTTATTAACCATACCTATATCATTATACAATTAACCACTTTAAGTACATATACACTTTCCATGCAAATCGAACCAAATAAAGCTATGCATATTCGAACATACACATACTTTATTAACATTTTTAAACTATCAATAACCAAACCAAGTTCACTAATCATTTTCAAGCTATTTCCAAAACATAAAACACCAATCACATATACTTTTCATTCATTTCACATAACATTAAAAATCAAAACAGAATAAACCATTGCCAAACATAATCACATCCAAACTTTGAAGTTAAGCCATATTCGCATGGCTAAGTTTATACATATCAAGGTTGAACAAAATTCATATTAGCCTATACATACCATAAGTTCAAAAATAAACTTTTAAAAGTACCGAAAGTTGACGATAGTGTGGATGACTTCAATAACGATCCCCGAGCTCGTGACTTACAACCAAAATCTATAAAATAAAGTAACAAAAACACATAGAGTAAGCTAACTTAGCTTAGTAAGCCTTAAGCAAATTAAACAACTCAAATAAATAATCAAATCATTTCATACAAGCCGAATGGTACCATTAAAGATATACTTTAACTCAAATAAGTTAACTTGGCTGAATATTCAAGGTCAATTATAACACCACATAAATACATACCTATATAACCGAATATATATAAAATCCAATATATCATCTCATAAAAACTTATCTATATGGCCAAATTCACAAGGTCATTATATTATTTCATATGGCTGAATATATAAGTTCAATATATCATTACATGTAACCTAAGGTTCAAGTTCAAATAAACATCTCATATGGCCGAATATACAAATTCAATATAACCTCACATGTAACCGAATATACAAGTTCAATATAAGCTCACATGTAATCGAATACACAAGTTCAATATAACCTCACATATACTTACCTATGTGGCCAAATATGGAAGTCATTTAGATCGACTTACTTGCTCACTTTCCACATCAATATGAAGTATTATGGACATAGACTTGAAATAAATCACTGGCATAAACCTGCTAGGCATAAGCCTGAATCACACACCGGCACAAGGCCTGCTAGACTCAAAGTCTGATATTTTTCACCGGCAATAAAGCCTGCAAGGCGCAAAGCCTGATTACATTCACCATCACAAAGCTTGCTAGGCTCAAAGCCTGAATATCACTATTATAATGTTGTCTCATACACAATTCATGTAACAAAAATTCCATATGTTCCTCATAAATTATACGAACTTTTAAACGATATAACCTTGTCAAATTAAATTCAAATACAATATTTCAATTTCTATACACAGACACATTCGGCTAGCTTTTTATGAATCTAAATATTCCATAACAATATTAAACTAAGCTACAATCAAGATAAATGATGTCGAATTGCTTAAAGACTTACCTCGGATATCGACGGACGTTACAAATAGGCTATTCGACTATTTTCGTTTTTCCCAGATCCAAGTCTGATTTCTTTTATTCTTAATCTATATAATTTCAAATTAACCTCATTTAAACACAATTTCATTCAATTTAATCCAACAACACATAAATGGGAAAATTACCATTTTACCCCTAGTATTTCATACTTTTACAAGTTAGTCCTAATTGCACAAAGCACAAAATACACAAAATCTCCCAACAATAAAGTTGGGCTGAATTTTCCATATAACCATACTAGTCCATATATTTCATGTATTTCACATTTTAGCCCCTCAATTTATTATTTTTGCAATTTAGTCCTAATTACTCAAAATTGTCAAAAACTCAAATACTAAACATGTTAATCTAAAACATAATTTTAATATTTCATCATCAAACATAACAAAACACAAATATTCATCAATGGCATAACTCAAAATATGCATCAAAATTAGAAATTTAAGCATGGGTCGGATAGTACTCAAAGCAACGATCTCAAAAACGTAAAAATCATCAAAAACCGAAACCAAACTAACCTTTAATTTGTATCAACAATGGCCGAATATCATGAGCTTTTCTTCATTCTTTTCTTTTGCTAGTTTCGGTCAAAAGAATATAAACTCATGCATGTTTTCTTTTATGTTTTATATTATTATTACAATTATTCATTTTACTTATTTAACCTTATAAAAATAATAACATAAACATGTACATTAAGGGTACATTCGACCATCATTAATCTAAAGGATTATTTGCAACATAAATACTCCATATTAAAAAGCCACTATCAATTCAACCTTTATGATTTAAACTATCAAGTTTTCAACTTACGCGATTAAGTCCTTTTATCAAATTAAGCACACAAACAATCAAATTTTCGTACGAAATTTTCACACATGCAAATTCACATATAATAAACATGAAAAATAATATTTAAATATTTTTTAACTCGAATTCATGGTCCCAAAACCACCATTTTGATTAGGGTCTAAATCGGACTGTTACAGATTGCAGCCCCATTGACTAAGCTTCTATGTAAGGGGGTGTCATTTATCTAGAGTGATGCACAACAATCAAGCTTCAAGAAGCTCAATTCTATTTTGACTCAGACTCTTGTGCTAATACAGCCTGAACATGGTAAGGGGTTTGTGGTGTATAGTGATGCGTCATACATCGGTTTAGGATGTGTGCTGACACAAGGGGGTAATGTGGTGGCTTATGCGTCTCAGCAGCTTAATACACACGAGGAGAATTATCTGACGCATGATTTGGAGTTGGCTGCAGTAGTTTTTGCGTTGAAAATTTGGAGGCATTACCTGTTTCGCGAGAGGTGTATTATCTATACCGATCACAAGAGCCTCAAGTACCTCCTTTCTCAGAATGAGTTGAACCTTAGGCAGCGATGATGGATTGAGCTGCTTAAAGATTATGACTGTACCATAGAGTATCATCCTAGTAAGGCCAATGTGGTGGCTGATGCTCTAAGTCGTAGAGCAATATCTAATTTGAGGGCAATGTTTGCATGCCTTAGTTTGTTTGACAATGGGAGTTTATTGGCCGAGTTGCAGGTTAAGCCGACTTGGATTGATCAGAGTCGAGATAAATAGTTAATGGATGAGACTCTGGGTATGCAGTTCCGTTAGGTTGAGAGTGGTACTACTTCTAATTTTGGGTTAAATAATGATGGTGTGTTATGTTTTCGAGGGCGAATCTATGTGCCAAATGATTCTGATTTGAGACAGTCAATTCTAAAGGAGGCGCATAGTAGCCTTTACGCTATGCATCCTGGTGGTAATAAGATGTATTGAGACCTTCGTGAATTGTACTAGTGGTCGAGTTTGAAGCAAGATGTTACTGATTTTGTTGCTCGATGTCTAACGTGTCAACAAGTTAAGGTTGAACATTAGTTTCCTTCGAGTTTGTTGCAGCTAGTTAAGATTCCCTTATGGAAATGGAAACGTGTAACGATGGACTTCGTTAGTGGGTTTTCCTTGACACCCACTAAGAAGGACTCTATTTGGGTCATCGTGGATCGATTGACCAAGTTTGCTTACTTCATTCTAGTTCAGACGGACTATTCTCTCCAGAAGCTAGCGAAGCTCTACATTTTGGTGATAGTGAGACTGCATGGGGTACCTGTTTCAATAATTTCTGATAGAGATCCTCGCTTCACATCTCGGTTCTGGAAAAAGTTGCATGAGGCTTTGGATTCGATGTTAGAGGACATGCTTTAGAGTTGTGTGATCTATTTTCGAGGTAGTTGGGAGGATTATCTACTGTTAGCAGAGTTCACCTATAATAATAGCTTCCAATATAGCATTCAAATGCCAATTTATGAGGCGTGATATGGTCGTAAGTGTCGTATCCGCTGTGTTGTACTGAATTGGGTGAAAGTCTGGTTTTGGGTCCTGAGTTGGTTTTTGAGACCGAGGAAAATGTTAGGCTAATTTGGGATTGACTAAAGGCGGCTTTTGACACGTAGAAGTCTTATGTGGATCTGAAGAGGCCTGATTGAGTACTCGGTGAGGGATTTTGTCTTTCTTAAGGTTTCACCATGGACAGAAGTTCTGAGATTTGGCCGTAAGGGCAAGTTGAGCCCTAGGTTCATTGGGCCGTATCAGATTAAGAAGCGTGTAGGACCAGTCGCTTATCAATTGGAGCTACCTCCAGAGTTAGAATGTATCCATGATGTGTTTCACGTCTCGATGTTGAAGTGATATCGGTTAGATCCATCTCACGTAGTCTCTGTTGAGGAGATCGAAGTTAGACTGGACTTGACTTTTAAGAAGGAGCCAGTTTAGATTCTGGATCCTGTTGTTAAGGTTCTGAGGAGGAACTCTATTCCATTAGTAAAAGTTCTGTGGTAGTATCCTCATCTGTTCTAATCAGGTAAATTTCGAGGTCTAAATTTCTTTTAGGGGGTAGAGTTGTAACATCCTGACTTGTTTTTGTTTCTGTAAAATTTGACACAACATTGAATATGCTTCAGTGGTTAAGTGTTTTGGGTATGTGTGAGTGGTCCCAAGTTCATGCCTTATATTTGGCAAATTTTGGGTTATTTTTGGATCTAAGCCTTATCCTATTTTAATGGGCTTATATTTAGTTATCTGTAAATTCATATCAAAATAAGCCTACTGGTTCGAGTGGTAAGGGTGTTTGTAACCGCCCATTTTTGGTTAGATCGAAACATTGGTTTCGGGACCACAAATCAAGCCAAAAATAAAAATTTATTTTATTTTATTTTATGGTTGGCATCATGATAGGAAGGTCACATGAAAATTTTGGAACGAAAATTTTACCGATTGTGTTTAATTAGGGAAAGGACTAAATTGCATAAAATTCAAAAGCCGGGTTAATAGCTATGGAATTCCAAACTTAAGGTCCTTATATGGTAATTAGACCATTAAAGATTAGTTAGTAGATATTTTAATGACTCATCAATGGAAAAATTAGAAAGGGTATGGACTAAGTTGGAAATCAATAAAATTAATAGATAATAATTAATTAAAAAGAAAAAAAATCATCTAATTTTTCCAAATTTTTCTATGGAATCCATAGGAGAGAGGAAGTAAACTTTTCAAGCTTAATGAGGTATGAAATCAAGTCCCGTTTTTAGTAATTTCTATATTTTTGGAATCGTGATAGCCTAATCTTTCTGTTTAGAGGATTTATTTGAAAAGATATCAAGGTATGGAATTTGGGTCATGGATGAATATGCTGAAAATTAGAAATTTATGGTAGAAAATGAAAAGTTATTCATAGATAAACAACTTTTACAAAACAATTTTTGATGAAAACTTGATTTAGGGACTAAAATGAAAAAGTGGTAAAACTCGTGGAAAATTCTGTAATTTGTGAAATGTATGTGCTGTAAATGTAATATATAAATTTCAGCTAGGCTTGGAAAGAGGGTTAAATTTCATGATTTTCATTTTTCGGGCCTAGGGACGAAATCAAAAATTTTAAAAAAGATAGGGGCAAAATGGTAATTTTTCCTAGGTTGTAATAGGATGCCAATGTATATGAAATGTGTTAGATTAATAGTTAAATTTACCCATATAGATCCAAAAAGACCAACCACGAACTAGATCGAGGAAAGCAAAAGTTTTCGAATTTGTTGAAATTCAAATATGAACCATTTTCAAGGTAAGTTTGTGTAACTTGAATATGTATGCTAATATGCTTGAATTGAATTCTATGAGTGTTGATATGTATGAGATGATATACATAATGAAATAGTCATAAGTTTTGAAATATGGACAAATTGTCATGTTCCGGTTCAATGTTGAATTTCGATGGATTAAGGTGATTTCTTGAATAAGAATAATATTGCATATGTTGCAAACAAAATTTAGCCAGGACGGGTAATTCTAATGAAAGCCCTCCTGAGCTTAGGTTATAAATTGGATTTAGCCCAGACGGGTAATCCAAATTAAGCTCTCTAGAGCATATGCTACGGATAAGATTTAGCCTGGACTGGTAATCCTGCTGCAAAACGTGCAGCTCAAGAGTGTGCCTTTTTATTTTGTACCCTAATGGGTACTTTTGCACATGAGTGTATTACCCGAACATCCATCAAAATTTCAATAGTTCGACGAAAAAGACTCTTGAAGTGTGGAATGGTGAAATTAATAGAAGCTGGTAATGTGATGAGCTCATGTAGGTTTACTTGATATTTATATGTGGTTATGTGATTAACTTGTTTGATTAAGTGTTTGTGTTTAGGTAAACTCATCCAAAATTTATGGAAAGTATGACTATGCATGCTTGTATTGATAAATATGAATGGTAAGTTTGTTTTCCGTTATACGAACTTACTAAGCATAAAATGCTTACTCGATTTAATTTTCCCTGTTTTATAGTGCTCAAAGCTCACAAAGGTTGGAAGTCGGTCGGAGCAATCATCACACTATCCACTATCTCATTTTGGTACAAATAGAAATCTCGTTTTGGTATAATGGCATGTATAAGCTTATTTGGCCAATGATGGCTTGTAATTGTTGTTTTGTAATCTAGCCATTGGAGTGGCTAGTGGTGGCATAAGTTTGGCTATTTTGAAGTAATATTTTGGTAATCACATAAGTGTTCATTGTGTGTTAGTTTGTTGGAATTATGTTAGCATATAAGTTATGTTAAGAGTAAGTTTATATCCTTTGATGTATGAGAAAATACCAAATGATTGGTGGCAAATTTTATTTGAATATGATGTTAGATTGGTGGATATATACTTGTGAGTTTTGGTGCAAGAAATTGTGAGTTTTGGTGCTGTCCACACGAGCACATGTCTTGGCCGTGTGTGACACATGGCTTGCCCTATGGGTATGTGGTCCGGTCGTGTGTCCCTGCATTTTCAAAATGAGAAATAGAATGCTCAGAATTAGGCACATGAGTTGAATGAGTGTGTGTCTCAGCCGTGTAGTTGACACAACCTTAACACGGGTGTGTTACACACCTGTGTGAAAGCTGCGCCTAAAATTCAAAAATAAAATTCACCACATGGCCTAGCACATGGGCGTGTGACTTGGCCATGTGACTTCAATTTCTTCATGCCTTAAAAGTCAGAGAGATACACGGGATAGGGACAAGGGCATGTGTAGTACACGGCTTGACCATATGGGCGTGTTACCCTACAATCTTGGAAATTTTTTGAAATGTTGCGAAAAATTTTATGAGTTTTCGATTAAGTCCTGATTGATTCTATTGCTCATATTGGGCCTCGAGG
Organism: Gossypium hirsutum; assembly: GCF_007990345.1. Taxonomy (NCBI): domain Eukaryota; kingdom Viridiplantae; phylum Streptophyta; class Magnoliopsida; order Malvales; family Malvaceae; genus Gossypium; species Gossypium hirsutum. Next base: position 87,654,114 of record NC_053426.1, read on the forward strand.
GTCCAATTGAGGGATGTTTTGAATGATCTCGATAATTGAATAGTAATTTATGTAAATAAATTGTAAAGTGTTCTGAATGTTTCAGTAATGCTCTGAAATCCTGTTTCGATGACAGATACGGGTTAAGGGTGTTACAGTGTTGGTGTGATGGAGGTTCAGTGTTCGAATCCTTGTGCAAGTGTGGAAATTATTATTTTTGCTCGGCTTTGTGTTAGAGTTTCGGTTGTGATAGAATTCTGAGTAGTGGGAGGTTATGATTGTGGTGTAGTGGGAATTGAGTTAAACTCATCTTTTTTCCCAAAATCCCTATTTTGGGATATTTGATGTCTCTCTTCAATTTTCTCTCTACAATGCTTTTTTTCTATTTCTTCCATCTTTCCTTTTTCCTTAATTTGAGAAAAGTGGTTCCTAACTTCAGAGTTTCGGTTGAAGGTATTCGTGCGTGGTAAATCAGGAAGAAAGGGGCTTTCATCATCGAGAATCATAATCGTAGTCGCTCATGGTGTTAGAGTTCTGAAAGACTTGGGTGTGTCTCCGCTTCAAATTGATTCCAGGTGTATATCCTAAACACCAAAAAATGAAAGTCAGGAAAAACTGAAAAGCCTTACAATCAATGCCATATGGGCGTGTGGCCTCTCATGTGGTAGGTCGTGTGTGAGAACACGACCGTGTGGTTGACGAAGGCATGGCTGTGCACAGCACACAACCGTGTGGTGGCTTGAGTGTGGCCGTGTGGTCCACACGGGCTAGGCCAATTTGGACCTATGGGCCCACATAAGCTTGACATACAAGCATGTGGATTCTTGGGCCAGGTTGTGTGGGCCACACGGATAAGACTAATTTGGGCTTGTGTGCCCACATGGGCAAGGCATGTGGGCCCATAATTTTGAAATATTCCCTAGGGTTGTGCGGGTTGTTCTGTTCGACTGGGAATCTACCGTAGGGTCGGTAAGGGCTAATTAATACCTATCTGTATGCTATAAAATTCTACTAGACTGATCTGATTAGGACACACTTGATTATACTGTTATATGTGTAACTGTTAATTGTATAAAGCATGTTGAGCATGTTTAGTCTGATAATTCTGTATCTGATATCTGCATCTGTTTTAGGGTGGGTTTTACATATATGTGGAGGAAGTGTTTTGTATGGCGATCATCGCCTATATTCTGGCAGCTTGGCTGGACTATATCTGATACGTGTCATATCGACACAATGTTGTGTGTAAGGATGGGTACGTGTTTTTAACCCCACATGGTTGGATGGGATGGTCGGAGTTGGTGTGTAGAGGATGGGGGTAGGACTTTGCATATCTGAATCTATTATCTAATCTGTACATCTATTTCTGTAACTGTATCTGGAAGGGGCATAAGCTCGAATCTGTACCCGACTGTCTGAAATGTTTCTGTAAGTTTGCTTGTCTAATTCTACTGGGTTAGACACTAAGTTTATGTGAACTCACATCTGTTTGTCTGTTCTGTCAGGTAATCCTCAGACTTAGGCGGATCGATGCGGCGGAGACACAGTGATGACCACTATATCATAAAACAGTTAAATTTAGTTCTTTTGGGTTATTTTAAATTTTGGACTTATTTGAGAGTTGTAATTTTTGGGGACACTCTAGACTGTTTGGTTTTTAATTGTTTATTTTTGGATTGTTTGTCAACTTGATTGCTTTGGTAAAATTGTTTTATTAAAATGACGATTTTTATGTAAATAACGATTTTCCTAAACACGACTGTGTTTCCAAACTATAAACGACTAAGGCTTCCGCTATAAAAAGTTTCGGTAAAGAAATTGACTAATTTGTGATTTTTAGTAAATTTCAAAGATTGATGTTTTACCAAGTCAACACGGTTTCCAAAACCCATTTCTTGTGACATCTCTAGATATGGCCATAATGTTTAGGCTGGGTTTGGGGTGTTACAGAAAATCAAGTGGGTCAACTTGCTAATGAACTTCAAAATTGACCATAAGGCGTTTTTCCCAGTGATACGAAAAATCCAAGAAATTCAAGGAAAGAACATTGGAAAGCATTGAGTCTAAAAACCAAAAAGTCGTTAGATCCCAACATTGTCGAAATTGAAGAGGAGCCTGGTGACACTCGGGAAAAAATGGAAGTTCAACCAAGTATTGAAACTCCAGTTTCATAAGATCCAAAATCTGTAAATTCTAATAAGGTAATCCTTAAACTAGTCAATTTTGATAAGCTAACATCCTCATTAGATGTAGAAAAAATGTCACAGCAAACGAATTGCCCTATACAAGTTAGGAATCCTCCACCACCCTACCGTCAAAGGCTTCAAAATCAAAACTAGGAAATCCAGTTCAAGAAGTTCTTAGACTTACTCAAACAACTTCATATAAACATTTTGTTGGTAGAAGCTCTTGAGCAAATGCCGAATTCTGTTATGTTTATGAAGGACATCCTATCCAATAAGAGGAGAATTTGAGAATTTAAGACGCTAGCTCTAACAAATGAGTGCAATGCATTCTTGCATGGTAAGCTACCCCCAAAAATGAAGGATCCATGATGTTTAACCATCCTTTGCAATATTGGGACATCTTATTGTGGTAAGGCATTGTGTGATTTGGATGCGAGTATCAACTTGATGCCCATGTCCTATTTAGAAAGTTGGGGATAGGTAAAGTTAGGCCTACTACGGTTACACTTTAATTAGCATATTGATCATTTGCGTATTCGGAAGGAAAAATTGAGGATATATTGGTACATTTAGATAAATTCATTTTTCATGTTGATTTTGTTGTCAGATTTTGAAGTAGACATAGAGGTGTTAATCATCTTGGAAAGGTCTTTTCGGGAAACCAGAAGGAATTTAATTAATGTGTAGAAAGGTAAGCTTACCATGCATGTTCAGGATGACCATGTAACGTTTAATGTATTTAAGTCTATGCAATTTCCTGACACAATTGATGAGTGTCTTGCAGTATTCAAATTAGAGGAGTTAGCTGAAGAATGGAACTCAATTTTGCTCAAGATCCATTAGAATGAGTCCTAATGTTAGACCTTCCAAGTGACGAGGAAGGGGAAAAGTACTTAGTTTGCTTGAAGCTAACTCAAGGGTATTTATTCTTCAATCCCACTTTGAACATTTGGAATTAGCAAAACAGGAGTATGTCCAACCAAAAGCATCGATCAAGGTGCCACCTAAATTAGAACTTAAGGTACTTCTTTCACACTTAAAATATTTTTATTTAGGTGATGCCTCTACTTTGCATGTGATTATTTCAGCAGAACTAACTAAAAAGCAAGAAGACAAATTGATTGCAGTGCTAAAATAATTTAAAAAGCCTATCAAATGGACGATCACTAATATCCGTGGTATTAGTCTATCCGTGTGCATGAAAAAAATCATCTTCGAGGATGGTGAAAAGGGAACGATTGATGGACAACGGAGACTAAATCCCATTATGAAAGATGTGGTACAAAAGGAATTTATTAAGTGGTTAGATACGGGTATAATTTATCCCATCTCAGATAATTCATGGGTAAGTCCGGTCCAGTGCATGCCAAAAAAAGAATTAGGGTATAATTTATTAAGTGGAGAATGAAAACAATGAGTTAACACATGTAACACCCTAGCCCATCTCTGTCACTGAATTAGGGGTTTAGAATATTATGACACATAACGAATCTCAATTCACCATAAAATAAAAAAATATTAATTTAAAGACTATTTATTCATAACCAATCATCATTCATGACATTCATACAAAAACGAGTGTTAAATCAATTATACGGAACCTGAAAATCAACTTGGAAATAATTAAGAACTAATTTGAAATAAAACAGAAAATTGAAGAAAAAATAAAAACAGGGGGTCACACAACTGTGTGACAGCCCGTGTCCACCTAAAATGACTTTCAAAACAAGGCAAATCATCACTCATTTCTCAGGTGCCAAGCCAAACCAATTCCAACCATTTTAGTACCTTCAAAATACATTCAAACATGCTTGAAACATCCCAAAATATTTTCACACGGTCATCTTGTCGTGCACCCATTCGTTAGTCCCAGATTAACCGGCGAGATCGAAAGATAAACTAGACCTAATTTGTCTTAGTTGGTAAAATTGAGATTGGAAGATAAATTGGATCCACTTAGTAATTTACGTGATTTTTGTCCCTAGTTTGAGATTTGGTGAACCACTTTGAAGTCAACCAACCCCCGTTAGTCATTTGCTAGATAGTCCCTCTAGTTTACATTTCTTACAGTTTAGTTCCTAGAGTTTAATATTTAATTTTCTTGCAAACTTATCTTTTGTGAATCGTTGTAATATAAAATCGTATTAGTAGCCACTTAGCCTCCGTTGTGTAGGCTAGTTATTACTCAATCACCTCTTCCTTTGGATGTTATCCTTGGAATACTTTGGTGTTTCACTGCGACACTATAAATATTACAACTGACCTCTACATTTGCAGTAATATCGGGCTTTAAAAATTATTGTATAAATTCAATGTTTTAATGCACACACGGGTAACCGGTTAAGTTGTTGGCACCGTTGCCTGGGAAGACCATGTAAGATTGAGTAAGTTTTAGTGTACACTTTTAGGTAGATATAAGTAGCCAAAGTAGGATCGATAGATACAATTTTATTTTCCATTTATTTTTATGTTATTCAACTTGTAGTTAATTTTTTTAATCTGTTGTACTTGTAGGCAAGTTGTATGACTTGAACCAGTAATAGTGTCTTCTCGTTTGAGTCGAAACTAGAATGTATCATCATTCATGACCTCTTTACTTGATGCTATGTTGCATGATTGGAGATGGTTAAGACCTGGGACAACGACACCTAATGTTGAGGTTCCGCATTACGAGATTAATCTATCCCTTATTTTGTAGGTTGTGACTATTCTTCAATTTCATGGAATGACAATGAAAATCTAATGAACTTTCTTTGCAAGTGTTAACACATATGTAGCACCGTAACTTATGAAGGGGTACATCGTGACAGTATCAGACTCTTGTTGATTCCCTTTGCTCTTAAAGGGAAAGTAAAAGAATGGTTGGATATGTTGCCTCCTGACACTATTTTTACATGGGAAGACTTTCTTCAGAATATGCCCATTGCGATTATACTTAATCCTTATAAAGAGTTGTTTGAGTTCCAGCAAAAAGAGATTGAAACTTTAAGGCAAGTATAGGAAAAGTTTAAAAAGGATTTGAGAAGCCTCATCGTGAATGGAGTAAAGAGAGCAACACAATTACAATGTTTCTGTGGTAGTTTGGATGTAGACAATAAGGAAAGTTTGAAGTAATTTTTTGGGGAAGTATTTGGACTAGAATAGTGAGAGAGATAACAATCATGCTTGAGAATGTTAGCATCAGTGCTTCCTTTTCCAGGGATAATCGAGGTTCTGATAATAATAAATCTAATGATATGTTCAGAAGACTAGAGAGCCAGGAAGTGGAAATGATTCAAGGACCCACCATACCAAGGACGACTCTAGTCCAAGAAAAATGTGAATTCTCTGTACAAGAAGATTACAAATTGAAACCATTTTCAAATATATGAAGTATTCAGTCTACTAAAACTGAGAGCATAGAAGAATGTTAAGTGCTCTCTATGCCAGACATGGGTGAACTAAATGTTGAAGAAGAGGATAATGACTTACTTGAAGACATGGAAATTCAAGTGGCGCCAGAGTATGTTCATCAACTTAATTGGTGGAAATACTACAAAAAGCCTTTAGGGCCTCTTAAAGATGCGTCTGAGAAAATGATTCCTTTGAAAATTGGGCCTCTTATGTTTGAATTGAAACCCTTACCTGAAGGTTTAAAGTACGGGTATTTGGGAGAACACAACACCTTACCTGTTGTTATCTATTCTTGGTTAGGGATGAAAGAGAAGTGGTACTCCTTCATGTGTTGAAAGTACATAAAAAGGTGATTGGGTGGATGATTGTTGACATCAAGGGAATACGATCATCCATTTTCCAACATAAAATACTCTTAGAATAGGGGAAAAAAGCTTGTGGTAGATGCATAACGATAACTCAACATGGCAATGAAAGAAGTAGTGAATAAAGAGCTCACAAAGTGGTTAGATGTCGGTATTGTCTATGCTATTTCTGATAGTGATTGGGTAAGTCCCATACATTGTGTCCCGAAAAAAAGAATAATAGTTGTGGTTTCAAACGAAAAAAATACAAACTCATACCGATTAGAATTGTGACTGGGTGGCGTGTTTGCATTAATTATCGGAAGCTAAATGACACTACAAGAAAGAATCATTTCCCTTTTCCATTCATTGATTAGATGTTGGATAAACTAGTGGGGAGAGAGTTTTATTGTTTTTAAGATAGGTATTCTGGATATCATCAAATTCTAATTCACCCGGATGATCAAGAAAAAATAACCTTCACCTGCTCATTCGGTACTTATGCCTTCTGATGGATGCCTTTTGGGTTATGTAAAGCTCCCGCCACAATTATGAGGTGTATGACATCTATTTTTGCTAACATGATCAAGGAAGGGTTGGACATATTTATGGATTACTTTTCAGTAGATAGAGATTCCTCCATTGAATGTTTGGGAACCCTTGAGAAGGTACTTGAATGATATGAGGAAATAAATTTAGTCTTGAATTGGGGAAAGTGTTATTACATGGTTACCGAGGGCATTGTCCTGGGGCATTGGATCTTAAAAAAAAGATTGGAGGTTGACCGAGCAAAAGTTAAAGTTATTGAAAAACTCTCACCCCATCTTCGTTGCATGGAATCCATAATTTTCTGGGACATGTTGGCTTTTATAGGTGTTTAATCAAATACTTTTTGCATTTCTCCAAATTGTTGAGCCGTCTTTTGCAGAAAGATGTTTCATTCATCTTTGACAAAGAATGTAATCTTGCTTTCGTTAACTTGAAGGAAAAATTGCCAGTCGCCCCCATCATTTGTAGCCCTACTCGGAATGAGCCATTTGTTATAATGTACGAGGCTAGTGATTTTGCTATCAGGGATGTGTTGGGTCAAAATAAAAACAAAGTTTTCCATGATATCCATTATGGTAGCAAAACTTTGAATCCAACCCAATGCAATTACACCACCACCGAAAAAGAAATGTTAGTCGTGGTATTCGCATGTGAGATTCTATTTGTATTTAATGGTAAATAGGCTTTATCTATATGTATATCATTCAGCTCTTAAATATGTGATGAAGGAAAAAGAAACAAAGGGTAGATTGATGATATAGGTATTATTGCTTTAGGAAATCGATTTGTGGATATTGGATAGGAAGGGGACAGAAAATCACGTGGTGGACCATTTATCTCATTTAAAGCATGAAGGTGACCAAAAGAAAAGTAGAGCAGTCGATGACACCTTCATATACAAACAACTATTTCGCCCCAATTGCTGCTTTGTGAGGAGAAAAAAGCTCTAAATGCCATGGTACGCCAATAATGTAAATTACCTTGTGGAAGGAATTTTTCCACCAAAAGTATCCAGTCATCAAAAGAAGAAAATAACTCACGATACATGAGATTATATTTGAGAGGAACCTTATGACTTCCAATAATGCTCAGATCAACTAATATGCAGGTGCATAGCCGAGGAAGCGATGGAGGACATCCTTATGGGGTGTCATACTTCCCCACGGGGGCCACTTTGGTAGAAAGAGGACATTACAAAAATACTACAGTCCGCCGCGATACATAAAAATTTGTTAGAAGATGTGAATGGAGTTAGAGAACTAGAAACATTTTCAAATGTGACGAAATGCCTCAAAAAAGAATCTTGGAAGTAGAAATATTCAACGTATGGGGGATTGATTTTATGGAACCCTTCGCAAATTATTTTGGGAATCAGTATATTCTATTAGCAGTGGATTATGTTTCCAAATGGGTTGAAGTGGTAGGCTTGTCTTCTAATGATACTAAAACAGTAGTGAAGTTTTTCTGTAGAAATATCTTTTCGAGGTATGGAACACCTTGAGCTCTGGTGAGTGATAAAGGGACACATTTCTGCAATAAAAAACTGGAGGATGCACTTTCCTAGTATTTTCTTATTCATTACTAATGCAGTGCAAATATACAAATAAGTTGACCCCGGGTCAATCAAAGCATAAGCAGTAACATCAAAAAGATAAATGGACTAGGGATCACATTAGGTGCTAAAGCATTTTCACGAGCTTGTATCACATAATCCCTAGTTGGTGCTCCTACCTCAGATTGAACTGCAATGTGTTTCACTCCACTTCTACTGACTCCAGCATTTCCGGTGGACCAGTTTTAGAAGGCATAGCCCCTAATCGTACATTTTAAACTTTATCCCTATAAGATCTATCTCGACAGTCACAGAGGAAATGATCTGACTAGCCACATTTAAAACACAATCTTTCTTTCAACCGACACTCACTAAAATGTCGTTTTTTACAATGTTGGTACTCTAGCTTATTGGCATTATGAACACTGCCAACACTAGCTATTAAGGTAGACTAAGGTCTCGAGCTAGCTTGCTTTCCTCGATCTCTAACAGAAAATCCAGACGGAGTTGACATACGACTGTGAGATTCTTTTACTTTCTTTGAAAGAGAAGATAAAGTTGTTCCCAATTGCTTTTTACTCGAGTCTCAAATTTCCAAATCTATTTTTTTCTTTAGTTTGCTAATTTTATCCATTTTCTAATCTCTATCAACTAACACAACGAACTATTTCAACTCGAGTACCCCGACGAGCAATTGGATTCCTTCATTCAAGCCTTCTTTAAAATGAGTACACATAACATCTTCTACCAGAATTAAATCTCTAGCATGCTTATTGAGCCAAACAAATTCTCTTTCATATTCAGCCACTATTCTACATCCCTACTTCAACTCAAGAAACTCTTTTCACTTTTTTCAAAGTATCGCTGACATTTTCTTTTGAAATTCAATCTAAAAAAAGTATCAACTCAACTAATTTTTTAATACAACCGTTGATAGAGTATTCCACCACTGGTATGCTTCGTCTTTTAACAAAAAAATTGCACACTTCTAACAATCATTGGGTGAACATGACAACTCGTCAAATATTATCATAATATTTTCTAACTAGAATTCAGCCTTTTCCAGATCATCCTCAACTTTACCATGGAATTCTTCGGCCCCATATTTTTGTATTTTATCAATAGGAGGTTTATTAGTAGGTACCTATTCCAAACCTTGAAGATTAAGGGGTATCGATTAGGGTATGAGAGGATACGGAGTTTGTTGAGCCATCATATTAGTTCTCACAAAATTAGTGAACCACTTGAACATCATATAGAAGAAGGCTTCCCATGCCTCACTTTACTAGCCCTTAGAAACGGGCTCACTATGAATAACCCCATGTACCAAGGCTTGAGCATTACTCTTAGCTTCATCAAAATTAGTTCGGTTGGATTTAAGCGACATCTTTTATCTATATGAAAAAAATCAAATTGAGTCAAGAGACATCACACTAGCACAAGTTATAAAATAACATGTATTTCTAAACTCTATACATGCTATGTTCAGTCCGAGAACCGACTAAACCGTAGTTCTAATAACATTAAATGTAACACCCCTAGCTCGTCTCCATCGTCGGATTAGAGTTTTAGAGAATTAAGGCACATAACAAATCTCAATACACCATAAAATCAATCAAATATTAATTTAAATATTATTTATTCATAACCAATCATCATTCATGGCATTCATACAAAAATAAACATTAAATCGAGTAACTGGAACTAAAAATCAACTTCGAAACAATTAGGGACTAATTTGAAACAAAATTTGAAAAAGTAGCAAATATTGAAAACAAGGGTCACTCTGTCGTGTGATAGGACCTAGGCCGTGCAGTTTAAGGACAAACTGTGTACAATTTGAAAATAAGGTCACACGGTTGTGTCGCCAAGCCGTGTGCAATTCGAAATAGGGTCATACGACCATTATGCCAGGCCATGTAACTTGTGGCCATGTGGGAAAAAGTTGCATGAATACTAAATAGGCCAGATGGCCTTATGGAGTAATCGTGTGTGGCACACGACTGTGTGACAGCTTGTGTCTCAGGCTGTGTGCACCTAAAATGACTTTCAAAACAAGGCAAATCATCATTCATTTCTCAAGTACCAAGCCAAACCAATTCCAACCATTTTCATACCTTCAAAACACATTCAAACATGCTTAAAACATACCAAAACATTCAACCTAAGTGCCTAACCAATATACACTCATTGGCACCACATTTCATATTCCAAACTAAATTCACATTCAAAGATTACAAGTTCTTACCTTATACACCTGCCAAACATACCAATTCATCCATTCCATTTACATTCATTTTCCCATATCTCAACCAACTTCCAAGAAGCATGAATCAAATAACCAAATACATATATATGGAAATAAACAAACCAAAACAAAATATTTGAATACATATCCACAAGTATGCTTAAACTAAAGTTTAAACAACACTATCATAACAAAAGAACTTAAAAGCTCCTATTACATGCCATTTATAACCTAACATTAAAATGACCAAAACTTCTACTGAGTTGAAGAATAGATAGTGTGTGTACTTTGACTTGAACTCCCAACTAACCAAGACTTCTAATGATCTACAAGGAAAGAAAACAACTAACATAAGCAACTGGTGCTTAGTAAGCTCTTATAATGTAAACTTAAACTTACTGAACATGTATACATATTCAAACCATTCATGCTTAAATTCATTCATTAGATAATGAGAATATATTTCTTTCCTATACAACACAAACCTCATAAGGTTGTAGTATAATAATGAAACATATAATCTTAACATAACATGAAACATGTAATATTAAACATGTCAACTATACATTTCATTATTCATATCTCTAGTAAGCATCATTCTTTTATTTCAAAGCATTCATGCCAACATTTTCCATTTCATCTATCAAGATCACATAAAATTTCATATAAATAAGTTCATTCGTTTAAGCCTTTAGTACCCGTTGAACCAAATGAAATAACATCAGATACTCGAGAAAATGCTCACACAAGCTGTGAGATTGGTCTACTCACATGAGCTGTGGGTTGGGATGTTAAGCTACAGGATGCTGCTCACTCAAGCTATGGAGAATCCACAACAAATGTAGGACCTCACCTATCGATAGAACTTCTAAGATTAGCACCCAAAATAGTAAATAACCCATAATGACATGTCATTTGTATCCTAAGTATTCACGAGGTCCATATGGGCCACATTACATATCTGAATCATTTAACTCATTTCACTACACCAGTTCAATCTCACATCCATGTATTTCATATTTTCCAAACATAATCATCAATTGAATCAACATTGCAATTTAGTCCAAAATCACTAATCGACGTATATCATTCAATTTAACTATACCTAACATGAGTAATAGTTAACATGTTACCAAAAGAAACAATTAATAAATTTAAACAATATATGAACTTACCTAAACAAAAACGGTTACAAATATAATACCGAAAACTAATTCATTAATTTAGCTTTTCCTCTATTTGAGTTCAATTTCTTCATTTCTTGATCTAAATAATAATTTTTACTCAACTAATCCATTAAAACATCTAAAATAATTAAACTTAAGTTTATAAGCCATTTTATTATAAATTTACAAAATTACCCTAACATTTTACTCTTTATGCAATTTACTCCCTCAACCTGGAACTTACAAATTAACCACATTTAATCAAAACCCATGCTAGCAAAATTTCTTACGGTCACTCTATAGCCCACTGTTATCACAATTTCACAATAATTCCATGAAGTATTACTACTTTAACAATTTAATCCCTAAACATTAAAATTACTAAAAACTACTTTCAAAATAATATTATTTAACAACCAGGCTTAATAATCTACCATCAAACTTCAAAAACATTTTAAACTCATCAATGTCATAAGCTATAACATTTAACAATTTTACGAATTACCTTTCGGGTTAGCTAGATTAATCTAAAATGATCACAAAAGCATATGCATGAAAACCAGGCTTGGCTGAATCTCAAACTAAAAAAATGGTGATTTTTTGTTTCCATAAAGAAAGAAAGAAGATAATAGCATTTTCTTACATATTTGTTTATGACATTATTTGATTATTTATTAAATTGCCCTTAAAAGTTTACTTAACAATTAACAAAACAATGTCCATAACCGTCCACTATATATCTATATGGTATATTTACCATTTAAGCCCATTAATTTATATAGCCATTTAACACCTTTAGCTATTAGGAACTAACTTTTGCAGGTTTTATTATTTAGTCCTTTTTACTTAATTAACTATCTAAACGTTAAAATTTCTTAACTAAATTTTAATATGACACTAATAAATACTCGTAAATATTAAATAAATAGCATTTACTAACTTATTTGTCAGAAGTGTGGTCTAAAACCACTATTTCTGGCACTACTAAAAAATAGGTTGTTACAATATTGACCAGAATGGTTACATGATGGATATTTTGTATAGATTACTGGAAACTAAACAAGGCAACTCGGAAATACCACTTCCCTTTGTCATTCTTGGATCAGATACTGGATAGACTCGCAAAGTGAGACTATTACTATTTTCTAGATGGATACTTGAGATACAACCATATGATAGCAACACCGAAGGATCAACACAAAACAACATTCACATGTTTGCCTTTAGACTATGCCTTTTGTTTTATGTAATGCTCCTACTACATTTCAAAGATGTATGATGGAAATTTTTACTAACATGGTTGATAAGTTTTTGGAACTTTTTATGGATGATTTTTCAATGTTCGGAGATAATTACAATAATTGCCTAGCTAACCTAGCCAAGGTATTGAGGCGGTGTGAAGAAACAAACCTTGTGCTCAACTGGGTAAAGTTTCATTTCATGGTAGGAGAATGAATTATTTTGGGGCATTGAATAATGAGACAAAGGATTGAAATAGATAAAGTAAAGGTAGATGTCATTTAAAAACTCCCACCTCCAACATTTACTAAGGGTGTTAGGAGTTTTTTGGGACATATCGGATATCAGAGGTTCATCAAAGACTTCTCTAAAATTGCTAAACCCTTATGCAAATTATTGGAGAAGGACGCAAAATTTGACTTCAATAAAGAGTTTTTTAAGGCCTTTGATGATTTGAAGAGTTAGTTGGTCTAAACACCAATCATTGTCACACCAAATTGGGAGACTCTGTTTGAATTAATGTGTAATGCAAGTGACTTTGCTGTGGGAGACATAATGGGATAGCGAAGGAACAAGATCTTTCATCCCATCTACTATGCAAGTCAAACTTTAATGGGAGCTCAACTGAATTACATGATAGCAGAAAAAAGAGTTACTTGCTATTATATTTCTTTTTGACAAGTTTTGATCCTATCTAGTAGGTACCAAAATGATTTCTTTTTACGAATCATTCGGTTATCAAATATTTACTTTAAAAGAAAGATGTCAAGTAGAGATTGATCCAAGGGTACTTCTACTTCAAGAGTTTGATCTAGAAATTCAAGATCAAAAAGGGGTAGAAAACCATGTAGCAGATTACTTATCCAGATTGGAACAGTAAGAAGGGACTTCTTCTCGTATACCTATTAAGGAGATATTTTTGGACGAGCACATACTTAAGGTAAATCACGTCCATAATACCTATTGGTTTGCTGATTTTGCTAATTATTTAACTTCTGGTTTGATGCCGCCTGACAAGACATATTACCAAAGGAAAAAGTTTCTCCATAATCTAAACTACTATTTTTGGGAGGAGCCATACTTGTTCAAACAATGCAGAGACCAAATGATCAAGAGATGTGTGACAGAAAATGAGGTAAATGAAATTTTATGTCATTATCATTCAGCTCCAAGTGGGGGACACTTTGGAGAATCACGTGTTGCGGCCAAAGTATTAAAAGCTAGATTGTTTTGGCTGACTCTAGTTAAAGATGCATATTTTTATGTAAAAAGTTGTGATCAATGCCAGAGGAGTGGAAATATAACCAACAAAAATAAAATGCCACGAACGAACATTGTTGAGGTAAAATTATTTTATGTTTGGGTGATTGACCTTTTCCTCTTTCTTTTGGACACAGGTACATTCTAGTAGCAGTTGATTACGTATCTAAATGGAATGAAGCTGAGACATATATGAAAAATGATGCCAAAGTGGTGATGAAATTTTGAAAAAAAAATGTGTTCACAAGGTTTGGAACCTCGAAGGTTATCATTAGTGATGAAGGGTTCCATTTTGTGAACAAATGGTTGAAATGGTTGCTTAAAAAACATAGAGTACGGCACAAGATTTCCACAACTTATCATCCACATACAAATTGGCAAGTTGAGTTGGCAAACAAAGAGATAAAATGCATACTTGGAAAGGTAGTCTAGCCAAACCAACAAAATTGGTCCAAGAGATTAGATAATGCTTTATGGGCCTATCGGACAACATTCAAAACACCTTTAGGAATGTCTCCCTATTGGTTAGTTTTTGGAAAAGCTTATCAGTTGCCTTTGGAGTTAGAGCATAGAGCTTACTAAGCTCTCAAGTAACTTAATTTGGACCTCAAGCTTGCTGGAAAGAAAAGAATGTTACAGCTTAACGAATTAGATGAACTTCAAAAGTTTTCATATGAAAATGCCAAGCTATGTAAAGAGATACTAAAAGGGTGGCATGAGAGACATATTCAAGTTCGTGAGTTTGAAGCTGGTCAACAGTCTTGCTGTTTAATTCTATATTGAATTTCTTCCTTGGTAAGTTAAAATCTCATTGGCCAATCTATTCACCATTTGTCAAGTCTCTCCTTATGGGATCGTTGAGCCATATGACAATAAGGGAGGTGAGTTTAAAGTTAATGGTCAATGCCTTAAACATTATTAGGGCGATAAAGTCAAGTGAAATAAAAAATTGCTCACTTTATTGGACCCCTAAATCTTTAATTTAATTTCAATTAATTGACTTAGATACTATTTTCTTGATTAGTATAATAAAAGAAATTATGTCTAGGAGGCTAGATTTTAAGCAAGACCATTTGTGACCTCTCCAACCTTTCATGGGAATTGCTTTTAATATAATTTTCAAGAAAATATTTTTCTAAGTAATTAAATAATTTTTAATTTGCTATAATAAACGAGTCAATTTTGAACCAAGTGTTAATTTTCTATTCTCTTTTCAAATTATTTTTCAGTAAGGTACTTAATTGAATTGTTTCAATAATTGGATGTGTTGTTTGTAAATATTTTAACAGCCAAAATAAAATCTTGTACTTAATAATAATATATAATTATATGCACATATATTTTTTATTATTTGCCACCAAATTAGATTAGAAGTAGGAATAATGTTATTATTTTAATACTTTTTAATAGTTTGAATTAAAATTCTTCAGCATTTTTTTCTCTTCACCAACCCTCCACCAATTGACATCCCTATTATATATTGTTTCCATCACCATACTACCCTCCATCTATCTTCTCTCTACCACCACTGACCACCCTAGGAAATTACTCTAACATCGCACCTTGCCCCCACCCAAAAAGCACTTTTGCGCCCTTTCCCCACTTCCATGCTGTAGTAATTAACACATCCCCTAGCCATTAACAACAACAGCTGTACATCCCTTATTCCCTTAAGCCCAAACTATTACACCTTGTTACACAAGTTGCCATACCTCTTAATCACCACCTAGGCCACCATCAACCTCCTTTAAAACTGCAACCACAAGCCACCAACCCTTACAGATTTACCACCTTTCCAAAGCCAATCATCGTATCTCCTAAGTCCACCATCCAAGCTACCGTAAGTCACCGTCCACCCTTAGCCCAATGCTACAAATTTTGTTGCACCTTCCTTGTAACAGTCCGATTTAGACCCTAGTCGAAATAGTGGTTTTGGGACCACATATCTGAGTTAGAAAAATATTTAAATATTATTTTCCGTGTTTATGATATGTGAATGAGCATGTGTGGAAGTCTCATATGAAAATTTGAATGTTTGCGTGCTTAATTTTAAAAAAGGACCTAATCGCGTAAAATGTAAAAGTTGCCTGATAATTATTAAAGTGGCTATTTGATTTGTCTTATTAAAGGAAAGGTCCTTATGATGAAAAAATACCATTGAACATATGAGTGGAAATTAATGGCCTTAATGAATATGAATTATATGTTAATTAATAAAGGTTAATATGGTAATTTAGTATATTATGTTAATTAAAATGAAACAAAAACATAAAATTGGCCATTATCATCTTTGTTGGCCGAATGTAGCAAAAGAAAAAGAAATAAAAACACAACCTAGGGTCCGTCCTTTGATTTAATGATTAAGGTAAGGATTTTGTTCGGTTTTTTGATAATTTTTACGTTTTTGGAATCGTTGCTTTGAATACTATCAAGCCCATGTCTCAATTTTAGGTTTTTTTGATGATTTTGAAATATGTCATTGATGCAACTATGAGTTTTTCGAAGTTAGTTGTTGATAAATGGAAGATATGTTTTGGGTTTATATATTTTGTCTGTGGATTATTGATGATTTTGAGCAAAATGGGCTAAATTGTGAAATTTGTAAAGTGAGGGATTAAAATGTGAAATAAATGAAATGTGTGGACTTGTATGAGTGCTATGAATATTAGGCCAAGCATGAGTATATGCAAATTATGTGTATTTTTTGATTTTTGTGAATTAGAGACTAAAATTTCAAATGTGAAAATGTGAAGGCTAGTTTGCAAAATGCCCTAAATATGTATCTATGGATTGTTTTGAATGAATTTGTGATTGAATAAGTTAAATTTGAATTCATGTAGATCAAGAATTAAAGAAAACGAAGTTAGATCGGGGAAAGTCGAAAGTTATCGAATAACCGATTTCATCCATCTGAATCCATACGAGGTAAGTCAATATACAATAAACGTGTTTGAATTGAATTCTTATTATTCATATGATATTGAATTGTGATGAATGAATGTTTGAGCTAAATATATGTTATCCGAGAAAGTATCGACAAAGTTTCAACGTTTGAAAAGCCCCGTACGAACCTTAGGAATAGTTAGGATACATATGTCATGACATAGGATTCCGTTATGTGATTTCGTGTAAGACCACGTCTGGGACGTTGGCATCGACTTCTGTTTTACATGTAAGACCATGTCAAGGACATCAGCATCGTATCTGATTTCATGAAAGACCCTGTCTGGGATAGTGGCATTGATGTTTGATTACATCTAAGACCACTAAATGTAACACCCCTCGCCCGTATCCCTCGCCGGAACAGGGTTCGAGGTTTTGCCCGACTTAAACTCAGTCAATCACACAAAAACAGTGCCAAAAAATTTCAATCAATTTAAAACTTTTCTTTTCACATGTAATATGTCCCATATATGGGCTTACGAGGCCCAAAACATCACTAGCCAACACCTTTGGCTAAATTATAATATCACATACTCAACATTAAAACCCTATACATGCCATAGACTCAAAATACTAGGATTTAGTTACACCATTAGCGTGAGCTCGACAGTGTGATAATATCTCCGGCGAACTCCAACCCGAGCAGGTAACCGAAGTCAACAATCTATAAAACAGAGGAATGTTACAACGGAGTAAGCTTTCATAAGCTTAGTAAGTCTTAAGCAATGCAAACAAATAAACGCAATTATACTTTGATTATGCAATTTCTTAAGTGGCCATATTCTAGGTATATTGCCATCTGGCCGAATACACACAAACACATAATGCACGTTCAGCATTCTTATCACAGTTAATCTGAATTCGTATAACATAATTAAATCGAATACTTTCACATACTTTCACACCCTGACCCGGTGTATCATGATCATAGATATAGTTATAACATTTATTCACGTATGTATCACAATGCACGCTTATGATTCATTGCAGATCAAACTCACATATGAGTACATAATACGTACCTGGCCCACTTAACGTACTGAATGTATTCATTTGTCAACCTAACACGAGGTACCTTAGTCATGGACTTTTCTCGAATCACCGACATTTCGCCTGTTAGGCTCGAGGCCCGATATCAGTTCACCGGCATTATAGCCTGCTAGGCTCAAAGGCCCGAATAGTATCTCAACGGCATTATAGTTTTCTAAGCTCAAAGGCCCGAATAATCAAGTCAACAAGTTCCATATAACATATTCATATCAATTAAGTACTAACATCATTCGAACGTATATAATTATACATCTCAAACACTTTTCTTTCATCTCATTTTCACACTTAGCATTTGATAGCTTATGCATAACATTTCACTCACGTTCATTTCAAACTTATCATTCGATTATAAAAGCATATTGCATTTTTACCAACATGTTATACTTGCCATTACGCCATATAAGCATGATACAATACACTATCATTTCATCTTTAACATTCGGCTAAACCCTTATCTTACAAGGAACACCGAATTCACATAACATATCATTTCACCGGCATTACGCCTGCTAGGCACGAAGGCCCGAATACACATCACCGGCACGAAACCTGCTAGGCACGAAACCTGCTAGGCACGAAGGCCCGAATACACATCACCGGCACTAAGCCTACTAGGCACGAAGGCCCGAATTCACATCACCGGCACTAAGCCTGCTAGGCACGAAGGCCCGAATATAATACCAGCACTAGGCCTGCGGGATTTATCCTAGATATAATACCAGCACAAAGCCTGCGGGATTTAACCCGAATACACATCAAATATCATGCATATTTATTCATATATTAATACATCTCATTCAACATATCACATTCGTAGTCATTTGCAACATTCGGGTATAAGCTCCATATGAACACCATCGTTTACATTTCGGTTCAAAAGTCATTCATAAATATCACATATCCATTTCACCATTCAAACTTAACCCATAGTGACCATTCGACTATAAGTGATATACATAAATTATTTATCACACAACTTAATTCAAGTAGAACCAAAAGGTCACGATTCATCTAATATATACATATTGCTCACTGATTCACACACAACCTTTCAAATTAGCAATTATAAGATGGTTCCGCACATAGCCCATCCTTATCGATAATTTACGATGGTTTTACCCTTACTCACATATATGTCATAGGCATTTTTACCTATGCTTCGCAATTCACATTCATGATTCAATTCCAATCGATTTAACATGCATAAGTACATATCACATACCTTAATAATTTACTTTACGGAACGAATCCACATATCGTATTAGCCCATAGTCTTATAGCACCACACTTTTAATAGTTTACCTCATCGAAGTTCACATTTAATCACTTTAGTGCCAAGCCATATTCGGCTACCACAAGGACTAATAATAATAATTTTATACACATCATGGTTTCCTTTAGGTATTTAATAATCACAAATCGTGATATCTCCACCAGCACATATACGGCACAGTTTATTCATTGTAACACTCATTTAGTGCATCAAATTTCCAAATCCAATTCAACTTAAGCATAATAGCCATAATCGGCTTATAGCCTTAAATCATTACATATTCGGCACATTAACTAAATAAAATTTACATTCCCTATTCCATATTAATTTAACTCTTGGGCATATAAAAAGGAATCAAGCTTAAACACTTAAGAACTTACCTTGAATGTTGCCGAACGATTACAACGGCTATTCGATTACTTTCTCTTTTCACTTATTCGAATTTTGCCCCTCTATGCTCTTGAGCTTAAATTCAAAGATTTTAAACTAGTCATTATTCGACTATTCGAGCATCACTTTCAAAATATAATATATACATATATATATTCGACTTTCACACCTACTGATCATAGTAAGCTTATAAGAAATCAACAAGCAACTCATTAACAAATTTTTGTCAATGTTTACCACATAATCATAATTTTACTGCAAGCTGTCTTCCTGAGCAACAGTCACTAAATCATTTATAACTGGATCTACAAAACTCCAAATCAAGTGCTGTTAATTTTACCTGAAGATAGACTCATATATCTTTCATCCATAAAATTTTCAGAATTTTTGGTTTGGCCAATCAATACCAGATTTTTCTTAAAGTTTCCCCTGTTTCACTATTTGACTAATCTGACCACTCCTCACTACGAATCAAATTTCTCATTGTACAGAATTCAAAATATGTTCTTGTTTATTTCATTTGAAACTAGACTCATTAAGGAGTGTAATCATATAAATTTCATCTTATGAACATTTTTTTACAATTTATAATTATTTTATAAAGACAGAACAGAGGATCTAGAAGTCATTCTGACCCTGTCCCACATCACTTCAAATATCTCATTATCGGAAATTCTTTTGCTTACACGGTTTTTTTATAAGAAACTAGACTCATTAATATTTAATTAAATAATTTATTCAGCTTCTAAATCATCTCCCACAATTTATGGTGATTTTCCAAAATCACGTTACTGCTGCTGTCCCGAATAGATTTATTACCAAATCACTCTTTCACACATACCTTGCATGCATGTTATTTAAACATGCATATCACCAATCAATCATCACATATCTATAATTTTACTTAAGCATAATCTTCATTTCATCATTTTAAACCATAACATGTTAGCCGATTTTTCCCTTAGCATCTAAGGCACATGCATGTTCATTTGCTTGGCTCAACTTCACCTATCTTCCATTTTTCATCAAAAGGACATGAAACAACAACCATTTCCTTCATTTTAATTCATGATCGAATGCTCACAACACAACCAAAAATCAAAATATGCTTCATGAGTTAGGGTAGAATCAAGAAGAACTCATGAACATCAAGATAGAAGCAAACTACCATGAACTTACCTTGGATTTTTCTTCCCCAAGTGACCGAACATTCAAGAGCTCTTTTCCTCTCCTTTCTCTTCTATTTTCAGCTTTCATGAACAAGAATGAACAAAAATCTTCCTTTTCTTCCTTTTTGTTATTCTATTACTAAACATTTTATGACACAAAATAACATATATTATTTGTGCCATACTTATGCCATAACTTCAATAAAAAAATTTGCACATGTTGTCTACCATTAACACCATGGCCGGCCACTACACATAAAATGGGGAGTTTGACATGCAAATCCTCCTATTTTGCACTACTATTTATTAGGCCACTACATATTAGCCTATAGCATTTTCAAAAATTTTCACATAGGTCCTATTTCATAATTTCACTCACAAATGGCAGAATCAAAGCATGGTATTTTCACACAAGCACTTTCACATGAAATAAACAAATAATATAACATTTGATTATTTTTGGGACTTGGTTTTGTGATCCCGAAACTACTTTCACATAGGTCCTATTTCATAATTTCACTCACAAATGGCAGAATCAAAGCATGGTATTTTCACACATGCACTTTCACATGAAATAAACACATAATATAACATTTGATTATTTTTGGGACTCGGTTTTGTGATCCCGAAACCACTTTCTGACTAGGGCCAAATTAGGGCTGTCACAACGTCTGAGACGTTGGCATTGTATATGTTCTCTGAGCTATCCGAGTATCCTTACGTTTCCAAACGGTTCAACAGGAATTCCGAGAAAGTGAATGAATAAGTGAATATGTATCCGATTCAGGTACGTTTGATTTGTGTACTATATTTGAAAATGAAAGGTAAGTATATGTGGAAATGACGATCGATGATACAAGTAGATGAATATGAGGTTTGTGTTGGTATTTGGCTCCAAAAAAGAAGTAATTTGATGATGTTTATATGCTTTAAATGATAATTTTATTTGTATATGGCTTACTAAGCTTTTGAAAGCTTACTTTGTGTCTGTTTGTATTATTTTATAGATATCGAAGCTACTGTGAGCTCGGGGATTATTGAGGATCGTCACCACACTATCGAACCTTATTTTGGTACTTTTGAAAATGTATATATTAAAGTTTGGCATGTATACGCTAGAAGTACTTTGGATAGGTGTTGTAATGTTTATATTTAGCCATGTGATATGGCTTGTTATGATTTTGTTTATGATTTAATTTTTGGTACATGAAATGTGATGCAAAATGATCTATTTGATGTGTTCATGAATGGCTAAGAGAAATGGTAAGTTTTGGTATGAGAATTGGTCATGAGTTTAGAGATTATGAAACCATATAATTTGGTCTTATATTTTGGCACAATTGAGTTGAGTTTATAAGCATGTAAATGGTTTGGTATAGATTTTGATCGAAATGGTTGTGCATATATATTTGGTTTGGTTTTGTAGGTTGACCTAAATTGGGGTGGCAAATTGGCTATTCAAATGACCTATTTTTGTCCACACAGGCAGAGACACGGGCGTATGTCTCAACCGTGTGTGACACAAGGCTATGTGGTATGACCGTGTGTCCTCTGGGGTACCCTACAATTGTAAGTCAGGTTTGAGCACGGCTAAGGCACACAGGCGTGTGGCTAGCTGTGTGGCACAAGTCAGACTCGACCACATGCAACGTACATGGGCGTGTCTTGTGGCTATGTGAGTAAGTCAGTATGTATGCCCTATTTTAACACGGCCTAGACACACGGTGTGTCTATTTCCGTGTAAGGTACACGGCCTGTTTACACAGGGGTGTGACCTGTACATCTTTGAAAATGTTTAAGTTTTGGAAAAAAATTGTATGTATTCGGTTTAGTCCCGAATTCTTTCTAATGCATGTTTTAGGTCTTGATGACCTATATGAGGGACTCTATATTGATATTTAATCTTTGATACTTCGATGCTTACGAAATGAATGTTTAATGTTTTGATTTTGTCTGGTAATGCCTTTAACCCTAGTTCGGCGACGGATACGGGTTAGAGGTGTTGCATTTTATTGGTATCAGAGCTATGACTTGTTGGTTCTAGGACTACCATAGCGTATGTAAGTCTAGCTATACATGCCATATTTATGAACCGCGATAGTGTGATGAATCCTGACATTGAAATGTGCTTTTATATAGCAAATGATCCCCGAATGAGCTGTAGTGGACGATGCCGACAGCAATGTGCTTGCTCCCGCGTAAGGGACGACGCCATCTGATTCTATACTGGCTATGAGTAGCCGTGATAGTGAGGCTAGACGAGCCTTCTATCAGATGATGAATGATTGGTTTAGCCAATATATTAGAACCAATCTGGCTATACAACAACCCCCACCCCCGGTCAATTCTCCGCAAGCTCCTGCTATACCATCAGTGAATCCGGTTCAGTTAAGTAAGCCTCTGGTAGATAAGATTAGAAAGTATGGGGCTGAAAAGTTCTGAGTGAACGAGTCACCTGGGACTTCTTTCAAGCTGAATTTCGAAAGAAATACATCAGTCAGAGATTCATCGACAAAAAATGTAAAGAGTTTCTCGAGCTTAAACAAGGCTGTATGTTTGTTACAGAATATGAAGAGAATTTTTAAGACTGAGTCAGTATGCTCGTGAATGTGTATCTACGGAAGCAATAATGTACAAAAGCTTTGAAGATGGTTTGAACGAGGATATTTGTTTGTTAGTCGGGATTCTTAAGATTAAAGAATTTTTTGTGCTTGTTGAACGAGTATGTAAAGCTAAAGATCTCGGGAAAGAGAAAAAAAAGCTGATTTTGAAGCTAGAGAGGTACGAAAGAGATCATCGGGCAAATCATTTCAGTCTGCATCAAAGAAATTTAGAGATGATAATAGCCATTCAAAGACTAATGTGGGATATTCGAATAAAGATCGTGCTAGATCGCGTTCGAACTTCAAAACTCTAGCTATATCTGTTGGCAGCGTAAAAAATGCTAAATCTAATTGCCCTGAGTGTAAGCATTGTGGTAAAAGACATCCCAGTAGTAGTAGACTGTATGATCGGTCTTGTTTCAGATGTGGATCATTAGACCATTTTATCCGTGATTGCCCTAAATCTGTCGAGCATGAAAGTGCGCAAAACTTGAGACCGAGTGGCAATGCTTCTCGTGATAGACCTCCCAGAAATATGGGAAATGTACGTGGCAGTTAGAGAGAGACAAAAGATACAGCTGTTAGATCCGAGGCTCGTGCACCTACCAGAGCCTATGCTATCCGAGCTCGTAAGGAAGCTTCGTCGCCAGATGTGATTACTGGTACATTTACTATTTATGATACTTCTATGATTGCTTTGATAGATCCTGGATCGACGCATTCGTATATGTGCACGAACTTAGTGAACAATAAGACTTTGCCTGTAGAGTATACTAAATTTGTAATTACAGTTTCGAACCCCTTAGGCAGATGTGTTTTGGTTGATAAAGTCTGGAAGAATTTTCTGTTAATATTTTGAGACAATTATTTTCCGGCTGATCTGATGTTGTTTCCCTTTGACGAATTTGATATAATCCTGGCTATGAATTGGTTAACTTTGCATGATGTTGTTGTGAACTACAAACGGAAAACTATTGATTTGAGATGCAAAAATGATGAAATAGTCAGAATTGAATCTAGTGATTTGAATGGATTGTCTGCTATGATATCTTCGATGAAAGCTTTGAGTATTGTGAGAAAGGGTTGTAAAGCCTACTTTTCTTATGTAATTGATTCAAAAGTGTTAGAAAAGAAAGTTTAATCAGTGTCTATTGTATGCGAGTTTCCTGATGTATTTCTTGAAGAACTTTCGGGTTTACCTCCAGTTAGAGAAGTAGAATTTGGCATTGAATTGGTACCTGGTATTACTCCAATTTCGATAGCTCCGTATAGAATGAATCCGAGTGAATTAAAAGAATTAAAGTCTCAGTTGGAAGAATTAACCAATTGAGGGTTTGCTAGATCGAGTTTCTTAGCTTGGGGTGATCCGGTTCTATTTGTGAAAAAGAAAGACAGTACGATAAGAATGTGTATCGATTATCGTCAGTTGAACAAAGTGACTATCAAGAATAAGTATCCTCTACCTCGTATTAATGGTTTATTTGATTAGTTGAAAGGAGTTGCTATGTTTTCGAAAATAGATTTGAGATCAGGCTATTATCAGTTACGAGTGAAATACTCAGACATTCCGAAAACTATTTTCAGACCAAGGTATGGCCACTATGAATTTTTAGTTATGCATTTTGGATTGACTAACGCACCTGCTATCTTATGAAATTGATGAATAGAATTTTCAGCCCATATTTAGATTGATTTGTTGCCGTATTCATTGATGACATATTGATTTATTCACGAGATGAAACTGAACATGCTGAACATTTGAGAATAGTGCTACAGACTCTGAAAGATAAACAGTTGTATGCGAAATTTAGCAAATGTGAATTCTAGTTGCGAGAAGTTGGTTTTCTGGGTCATATTGTGTCAGCATTTGGTATTCGAGTTGATCCGAATAAGATTTTAGCTATTCTAGATTGGAAACCTCTGAAGAACGTCTTTGAAGTTTGCAATTTTCTGGGACTTGCCGATTATTATAGACAATTTGTAAAAGGCTTTTCTATGATTCCGTTAACGAAGCTACTTCAAAAATATGTGAAGTTTGAATGGTCAGAATAGCTTTGATCAATTGAAAATTTTGTTGACTGAAGCTCCGGTATCGTTACAACCCCGAATCGGTTAAAGAATTTTTGATTTACAGTGATGCTTCGTTGATCGATTTGGGATGTGTTTTGATGCAAGAAGGTAAAGTCATTTCTTATGCTTTGAGACAGTTGAAGCCGCACTAAAAGAACTATCTGACACACGATCTTGAGTTAGTCGAGGTTGTGTTTGCTTTAAAGATTTGGCGCCACTATTTGTTTGGTGAGAAATGTCACGTATATTCTGATCATAAGAGTTTGAAGTATCTGATGACTCAGGAAGATTTGAATCTACGACAGAGAAGGTGGCTTGAATTGCTTAAAGACTATGAACTTGTGATAGATTATCATCCAGGAAAAGCAAATGTTGTTGCTGATGCCTTGAGTCGAAAGTCGTTGTTTGCTTTGCGTGCGATGAATGCTCATTTGGTTTTGTCCGATGATGTTTTAGTTTTAGCTGAATTGAAAGCAAGACCTTTGTTCTTACAGTAGATTATCGAAGCTCAGAAGATTGATAATGAGATTTTAGCTAAAAGAGCTCAGTGTGATTTAGAGTCTGATTAAGAATTCAGAGTTGATAAAGATGATTGTTTGAGATTCCGAGATTGAATTTGTGTTCCAAGAAATCTGGAGTTAATTCAGATGATTTTGAATGAAGCTCATAATAGCCAATTATCTGTGCATCCAGGTAGTACGAAAATGTTTAATGATCTGAAACAATATTGCAGGTGGTCTGAAATGAAAAGAGATATTTTTGAATTTGTTTCAAAATGTTTAATTTGTCAGCAAGTTAAAGCTTAACTTTAATTGCCATCTGGTCTGTTACAACCGATCATGGTTCCGGAGTGGAAATGAGATCAAGAAATAATGGATTTTGTTTCGGGTTTACCCCTATCTCTGAGAAAGAAAGATGCTATCTGGGTTGTAGTTGATCGATTGACGAAATCAACCCATTTTATTCCGGTACGATTTGATTACTCACTAGATAAGTTGGCTGAGTTATACATTTCCGATATTGTGAGATTGCACGGTGTGCCATTATCTACTGTATCAGACAGAGATCCGAGATTCACATCACGATTCTGGAAGAAGTTGCAAGATGCTCTGGGTTCTAAATTACATTTCAGTACTGCTTTTCCCCCGCAAACGGATGGTCAATCCGAGTGGATTATTTAGATACTCGGGGATATGTTGAGATGTTGTATTTTTTGAGTTTGAAGGTGTAACACCCCTTACCCGTACCTGAGACTGGAACTAGGTACGAGGTGTTACCAGACATGTACTCGAACATTTTCGGGTAATACAGGTTATAAAATTTTCTTCCAATTTGAAACCATTCAAACAACATCTTAGTGTTCCTATTATAGGCCTACGAGGCCCAAATCATACATTGAAAAGGGTCCGGGACTAGACCGAGAACTTGAGAAAGTTCTTAGAAAATTTTTCTAGGTTAAGCCTCACACGCCCGTGTACGTTGGCACACGCCCGTGTCCTACACCTGTGTTGAAATTTCTAAAAATTATTTTCCATTTTGAACCTATAGGGGTTTTCACACGGCCAAACACACGCTCGTGTCCCTAGCCCGTGTCCTTCACAAAGCCTAGGCATACCCGTGTGGTTGCCCGTGTCCAAAAACTCTAACATTCTATTTATGACGTCAGCATGCATTTAAGAGCACACAGGCAAGACACACGCCCATGTGCAAGACCCTGCGCTCCACACAGTTGAGAAACACGGTCGTGTCTCTACCCGTATGTTTACTACCATGCATTTTGACTTAAAATTTTTAGGTGCACGGGACACACGGCCATACCAAACGCCCACAGGGCGATTCGTGTGTCACACACGGCCTAGACACATGCCCGTGTGGACTTTGTTAGGCTATTTTCCAAGCCTTTGGTCACCCTCTATCAACCTCATACTCATATAGGTTCCCATAATACATAACAAGGCCTAATTATACATCTTAAATGACCTTGATAAACCTCATTGCATGTAAACCTCATCTCATCGGTTTTACACATGCTAGGTTATTCCCTTTGTATTAAGGATTTCTGCGGCTTAAAATACTTTTAAGATTGGCTCATTATTATTAATCATTGCCAATTATGACCTAGTCATCGCATGTGATTTGGTCACATTACATGTATGGAAATATGGTAGGCCATATTTCCTCCTCACTAGCATAATTGAACATAAACATGCACAAATTTTTAGGTCATAACCTACATCAAAATGACCCAATTCCCATGGCCATATACAAGTGAACATGTATACCTTTAAAAGCCTTCATATTGGAAAATCAAATGACACATAACAAAATAAACAAAAGCCATATACATGCCATTAATCAAAATAAAAGTATCTATATACCAAAGTTGGACAAGATGATAGTGTGTTGAATCTCCGACCATTTTCCAATCTTTAAGAGTCCTCGAGCTCTGTAAGATACGGAAAAGAGAGGGGTAAGCATTTACAGGCTTATTAATTCTGAATAACAGGAAAGTAACCTTACCGATTAATTAGCATGCAACCATATTAGGCAGTAAGACCAACAAGCACGGAATAGTTTCCTTATTACATGCAATCAATCAACAACATAGTCACATAACAATGCACCATATAACTTGTCTAAGATAAGCTCATCATTCAACATTTTCATTTTTATATCTCATGTTAATCCTGTTGAGTTTCTTGGAAATCTTGATGGATTACCCATTTACCGTCAAGTTATACGAGCGATCATCTCATGTACGCACTCCCGCGCACCTCACGTCTTATGGCAGAATTACTAGTCCAGGCTAAATCCCCCATAATATCAACTCATAAGGTGATGTTAAGATTACCAGTCCAAGCTAAATTTAGACCCTAATCGAATTACCCGTCTGAGCTAAATCCACAATGCACACATGTTTTTTGGGAGGCTCGATCACCCAAGGAACACCCGTACGAGCTAGATTCTTTCTATATTTGAGATCAACGGATTACCCATCCGGGCTAAATCCTTTCTGCAACACATGCAGGATCTCAAGTCACATGTAAATTATGGTTTACCCATTAGACTTCCTTTTTAACCTCAACTGGGACATTTATCATCATGTCATTATTAAGAACACATTTCTTGGATTTTTATGCGATCATCAAATACCATATTCATACATTCATAACACATGCAATTAGGTATAGTATGAGTTTACTTTAAGTTATTCGAACTTACCTGGTATTCATCTCAGTTTCGCGTTTCGGTTATTTCGAAACCTTTCATTTTCTTCGATCGACCTCCGAAATTTGTTCCTTGGGGTCTATAATAATAAAAATGAATCATTAATACCTCATATTATTCCTTTTGAGTCTAAATTTCACCCCTAAACAAAATGACCATTTTACCCCTAACCTTTCACATTTTTACAATTTAGTCCCTAGGCTCGTATAATGAAATGCATGCAATTTCTACCATACCCAAGCCTAGAAAAATGGTTTTCCCTCTTATGGCAGCCCACATTTTTCTATTATTTCACATTTCTACCACATATTGTACACCTTTTGCAAAAAGGTCCTTTTTGGGGATTTTTCATGAAAATCACCTAGGAAAAGATGTTTAACACACATCCAATTTTCATATTCCTCTATAAAACATCAAAGAATAAACATGTCACACATGGGTCACTTTCCAAACATGAACCCTAACTTATAATATGGGTAGAACTGGAGAGAGTAAGGTTCTAGGATTTCAAAAATACAAAGAACATTAAAAACGGGGCTTGGGAGCACTTACTCTTGAGCTTGAAAATGTTGAAAACCCTAGCTATGAAGGGATTGAGAATTTTGGTTGGATGAGGGAGAAGACTGGCTGATTTTTTCCTTCATTTTCCCATTTTATTTCATTAATTAGCCAAATGACCAAAATGCCCTTATGCCCTTTCTTTAAAATTTCATCCATGCATGCCCATTTTTGTCCAAGAACTTATAAATTGGACAAATTGCTCCTTAAGAACTTCTAATTAATAATCTAAAGAAATTTCATACAAATTGCTTCTAGAATCCAAGTTTTACAATTTATTCGATTTGGTCCTTATTTTCCAATTGGACACCTTACTCATAAAATTTCTTCATAAAACTTTAACACATGCATATTCTCATATTCTAGACCTCATAATAATCATAAAATAAATATTTCAACGTCAAATTTGTGGTCTCGAAACCACTGTTCCGACTAGGCCATATTTTAGGATGTTATATTTCTCCCGCCTTATGGACTTTCGTCCTCGAAAGTCTTACTAATAAACAGGTTTGGATATTGGCTTCTCATGGTTTCTTCCGGCTCCCATGTAGCCTCTTCCACACCATGTCGATGCCATAAGACTTTTACCAAAGCCACATCTTTATTTCTCAGCTGTTTAACCTCACAAGCCAAAATCTTGACCAGTTTTTTACCATAAGTCATGTCCGGCCTAATTTCAATCTCTGTCGATGATATCGTCTTACCATAGATACATGAAACACATCGGTAATCTTTTCTAGTTCGGGTGGCAATGTCAAATGATAGGCTAATGGTCTAACTCTTTCAATGATCTCATATGGTCTGATAAATCGCGGACTCAGTTTGCCCTTCCGGGCAAATCTCAACACCTTTTTCCATGGAGATACTTTCATGAATACTCTATCTCCAACTTGGAACTCAATCTCTTTTCTTTTCAGATCAGCATAGGACTTTTGCCTATCTGATGCTGCTTTTAAACAATTACGTATCACTTTAACCTTTTCTTCATTTTCCTTAATTAGATCAACTCCATGAATCTGACTCTCCTTGAGTTCTCTGTAATACAATGGAGTTCGGCACTTCCTTCCATACAAGGCCTCATAAGGCGCCATCTTCAAACTCTTTTGAAAACTGTTGTAGGCGGATTCTACTACTGGCAGGTATTTTTCCCAGCTACTTTGAAACTCGAGGATGCAACATCGCAACATATCCTCAAGAATCTAAATCATCCACTCAGACTGGCCATCGGTCTGCTGGTGAAAAGTAGTACTAAAGCTTAACTTTGTATCCAAGGCTTCTTGTAACTTTTTCCAAAATGTCGAAGCAATCTTGAGTCTCTGTCTAAAATAATCGATAACGGTACCCCGTGTAATCCCACAATCTCAGATATATACAAGTCAGCCAACTTATGAAGTGAATAATCTGTCCTTAGCGGAATAAAATGGGCTGACTTTGTCAACTTATCCACCACAAACTATATAGCATCTTTCTTTTTCAAGGTTAATGGTAATCCCGTCACAAAGTCCATAGTAACCCTGTCCCACTTCCATTCAGGGACCATTACATATTGTAACAAACCTGATGGTACTTGATGTTTAGCTTTGACTTATTGACATATCAAGCATTTCGATACAAAATCGGAGATATCTTTCTTCATGCCATCCCACCAGTACATTTTCTTCAAATCATTGTATATCTTGATATTTCCCTAATGAATAGAAAAACGGCTATCATGTGCTTCTTGCAAAATTCTCTAAATAATTTCATTGTTCCTCAGTACACAAACTCTGTCTCTGAACATTAAACATCCATCAGGACCAATCTGAAAGTCTAATTCAATGCCCAACTCACATTGAGTTCTTTCGGCTTGCAAGTCATTATCATTAGTCTGAGCATCAAAAATTTCTTGAAGAAATGTTGGCCTAGCCCTTAGCTCTGCCAAGATTGAACCATCATCAAACAACGCCAGTCGAGTGCCCATGGCCATCAGTGCAAACAAGGATTTTCTGCTTAAGGCGTCGACGACCACATTCGCCTTTCTAGGGTGGTAACCGATGATCAGCTCATAGTCTTTAATTAATTCTAACCATCTCTGTTGTCTTAGATTCAATTCTTTTTTATTTAACAAATATTTCAAACTCTTGTGGTCTGTGAATATACAAAAAGTGTCACCATATAAGTAATGCCTCTAGATTTTTAAGGCAAAAACAATGGCGACAAGCTCTAAGTCGTGCATCGGATAATTCTTCTCGTGTAGCTTCAACTACCGTGAAGCATAGGCTATCACCTTGTCATCATAATAAGTACACAACCCATTCCATTTAAGGATGCATCACTGTAGACCACAAATTCTTTCCCGACTCTGGCAATACTAGAACAGGGGCTTTAGTCAGCAATGTCTTCAACTTCTGAAAACTCTGCTAACACTTTTCTGTCCATTCAAACTTAACATCTTTCTCTAGAAACCTCGTCATTGGAGTCGCTATCATGTAGAATCCTTTCACAAATCTTAGGTAGTAACCAGCTAAGCCCAAAAAGCTTCTAACCTCGATTACATTTTTAGGTGGTTTCCATTCAACGATAGCAGAGATCTTACTTGGATCAACTCGGATGCCTTCACCCGAAACAATATGACCCAAAAACCCTACCTCTTGGAGCCAGAACTCACTCTTGCTAAACTTAACATACAATTGATTTTCTCGTAAGGTCTGCAACATAGTACTTAGATGCTTCGCATGCTCTGTCTCATCCTTGGAATAAATCAAAATATCGTCAATGAACACAACGACGAACTTGTCCAAGTATGGCCAAAATATCCTATTCATTAGGTCCATGAATATGACTGGTGCTTTCATTAACCCAAACGACATGACAAGAAATTCATAGTGGCCATATCTCATTCTGAAGGATGTGTTAGGCATGTCCGATTCCTTGACTCGCAACTGATAGTAGCAGGATCTCAGGTCTATCTTAGAGAATACAGTGGCTCCCTTCAACTGGTCAAACAAATCATCGATCCTTGTTAAAGGATACTTATTCTTGATAGTTACCTTATTCAGTTGTCGATAATCTATACATAGCCTCATTAAACTATCTTTTTTATTTACAAAAAATAGGGGAGCACCCCAAGGCGAAAAACTCGGCCTTGCAAAACCTTTATCCGCCAGCTCTTGCAACTGTGTTTTTAACTCTTTCAGTTCGGTTGGTGTCATCCTATACAGAGCAATAGAAATAGGAGCTGTTCCTGGCACCAGTTCAACACCAAACTTTATCTCTTTCAGGAGGCAATTCGGGTAATTCCTTCGTAAACACATCTGGATATTCATATACTATTGGCACAGACTCAATCTTCAACTCAATTTCCTTAGTGTTCAGAACAAAAGCAAGGTAGGCTTAGTACCATTTTCTCATATATCTCCGAGCCATTATTGAGGTAATTACAATTGGCGGTGTACCTAATTCTCTTGAATCAACCCGTAGAATCTCACCATCTGGGCACTTCAATACAATATACTTGCTACCACAATTTACAATTACATCATGCAGGGCTAACCAATCCATACCAAGTATTACATCAAACTCATCAAATGGCAAAAACATAAGGTTAGCTGACCCTGAATAGTCAAAGAACAATTCTTATAGACTTTATTGACTAGAACTGACTTGCCTAATGGGTTCAACACTCTGATAATAAATTCCGTAGGTTCAATGGATATATTAGACACCAATCTCATGAAAATGTATGAGTGCGTCGACCCCGAATCAATTAAGGCAACAACACAAGTATTAAAAAGAGAAAAAGTACCCGTGATGACATCAGGAGCAGAGGCTTCCTCTCGAGTGCGTATTGCATACATTCTTGTTGGGGCTCGAGCCTCTAATTTTGCATTGTCTTTGGCCGCAACTCGACTGCCACTAGCACTTCCAGGATACCTCGGAGGTCTACCTTGTGGAATAGGAGCACTCGACTTCGGGGCTACTTCTACCTCTTTATCGGTTTGCTCAGGGCAGTCTCTGAGGAAGTGGTTAAGAGAACCACATCTGTAGCATGCATCGCTCTTCATTCAACACTCTCTGAAGTGAAATTTTTAGCAGCTTTTGCACTTCTGCTTTTGATCATCTACACTCCCCACACTAGTCACCATCGGGGAGTAAGACTGCTGGTTACGTCGTTTAGAGCTTCTCGCTCTACCTTAATATCCTACCGATGAAATGAGAGAGTCTTACCGCTAGATCTCTTGCTCAAAACTCGAGCTTCTCTCTCTACTTGATTCCTTTCATTATTGAGCTCATCGGCCTTCTTCGTCCGATCAATTAATGCAGCGAACTCTTGTATCTCAAGGATCCCAATCAATAACTTGATTTCCTCATTCAAACATTTCTCAAAGCGTTTACACATTTCTGACTCTGTTTGGACACATTCAGTTGCATACTAACTTAGTCACACAAATTCCCTTTCGTATTCTGATACCGTCTTATTTCCTTGTTTGAGTTCCAGGAACTCCTTTCGCTTCAAATCTAAGAACCTTTAACTGATGTATTTTTTCTTAAACTTTGCCTGGAAATATTCCCAAGTGAGGTTTTCCTTTGGTACCACTGAAGATACAGTCTTCCACCAGTGGTTTGTAGTATCCTTTAGGAGAGATACAACACACTTTAAACACTCATCAAGTGTATGATAATTCATCTAATACTCGTGTAGTATTCTCGAGCTAGAACACGGCTCGTTCAGTATCATCATCAATCTTAGCTCTAAATTCCTCAGCCCCATACTTTCTAAGCTTGTCTTCAGGGGCTTTACCAATTCTTATAGGAGCCATACCTCGTGGTAATTTCTCATCAGGTTGGTCAGGGGTTGGGGGAGGTCGTGGTATGTTGGGGTGACTTCTCAAATAATCCTCAAACCACTCGTTCATCATGTCAAAGAAGACGGCTCTGGCCTCTTCCTAGCCTTCAAACATAGGCCTTCTACTACTACTAGAAATGGTTCATTGTACAGAAGCTGGAACATGGATCTCGGCTTTTTCGGACTTATCTTGCGCTTGATTGGAAGATATTTACTATATTCAAAGACAATTAAACAGTTAGGAGATGTCATACTATCAACGTTCGTATAATGGCATGTATAGCAAAACTCAATACTCTCTACGATAGTCCTAGAACCAATTAAACCGTAGCTCTGATACCACTAAATGTAACACCCCTTACCTGTACCTCAGACCGAAACTAGGTACGAGGCGTTACCAGGCATGTACTCGAACATTTTCGGGTAATACGGGTTATAAAATTTTCTTCCAATTTGAAACCATTCAAACAACATCTTAGTGTCCCTATTATGGGCCTACGAGGCCCAAATCATATATTGAAAAGGGTCTGGGACTAGACCGAGAACTTGAGAAAGTTCTTAGAAAATTTTCTAGGTTAAGCCTCACACGCCCGTGTGGAGGCAATGCACACACCCCTGTGCTTTGGGACACGCCTATGTCCTACACCCATGTTGAATTTCTAAAAATTATTTTCTATTTTGAACCTACAGGGGTTTTAACAAGGCCAAGCACATGCCCGTGTCCTTGGCCCGTGTCCTTCACACGGTCTAGACACGCCAGTGTGGTCATCCGTGTCCAAAAACTCGAGTATTCTGTTTATGACGTCAGCATGCATTAAGGACCACAGGGCCAAGACATAAGTCCGTGTGCTAGACCGTGCCCTCCACATGGTTGAGACACATGGCCATGTCTACACACGTATGTTTACTACTATTCATTCTGACTTAAAATTTTTAGGTGCACGGGACACACGACCATACCAAACGCCCAAGGGGCGATTCGTGTGTCACACACGGCCTAGACACACGCCCGTGTGGACCTTATTAGGCTATTTTCCAAGCCTTTGGTCACCCTCTATCAACCTCATACTCTTATAGGTTCCCATAATACATAACAAGGCCTAATTATACATCTTGAATGACCTTGATAAACCTCATTGCATGTAAACCTCATCTCATCGGTTTTACACATGCTAGGTTATTCCCTTTGTATTAAGGATTTCTATGGCTTAAAATACTTTTAAGATTGGCTCATTATTATTAATCATTGCCAATTATGACCTAGTCATCCCATGTGATTTGGTCACATTACGTGTATGGAAATATGGTAGGCATATTTCATCCTCACTAGCACAATTGAACATAAACATGCACAAATTTGTAGGTCATAACCTACATCAAAATGACCCAATTCCCATGGCCATATACAAGTGAACATGTATACCTTTAAAAGCCTTCATATTGGAAAATCAAATGACACATAACAAAATAAAAAAAGCCATATACATGCCATTGATCAAAATAAAAGTATCTATATACCAAAGTTGGACAAGATGATAGTGTGTTGAATATTTGACCGTTATCAAATCTTTACGAGTCCTCAAGCTCTGTAAGACATGGAAAAGAGAGGGGTAAGCATTTACATGCTTAGTAAGCCCGAATAAGTAGAAAGTAAACATACCAATTAATTAGCATGCAACCATATTAGGCAATAAGACCAACAAGCACAGAATGGTTTCCCTATCCCATGCACTCAAGAAACAAGGTAGTCACATAACAATGCACCATATAACTTGTCTAAGATGAGCTCATCATTCAATGTTTTCATTTTTATATCTCATGTTAATCCTGTTGAGTTTCCTGAAAATCTCGATGGATTACCCATTTATCGTCAAGTTATAAGAGCGATCATCTCATATACGTACTCCTACGAACCTCGCATCTTACGGCGGAATTACCAGTCCATGCTAAATACCCCATAATATCAACTCATAAGGTGATGTCGGGATTACCAGTCCAGGCTAAATCCCTTATAGCGACAAACACCCTTAATGAGCTCAGATCTGAATTACCAGTCCAGGCGAAATTGAGACCCTAATCGGATTACCCGTCTGAGCTAAATCCACAATACACACATATTCTTTGGGAGGCTCGATCACTCAAAGAACACCCGTCCGGGCTAGATCCTTTCTATACTTGAGATCAAAGGATTACCCGTCCGGGCTAAATCCTTTCTACAACACATGCAGGATCTCAAGTCACATGTAAATCATGGTTTACCCATTAGACTTCCTTTTTAACCTCAACTAGGACATTTATCATCATGTCAGTATTAATAACACATTTCATAGATTTTCATGCCATCATCAAATAAAATATTCATACATTCATAACACATGCAATTAGGTATCTTATGATTTTATTTTAAGTTATTTGAACTTACCTAGTATTCGTCTCGGTTTCATGTTTTGGTTATTCCGAAACCTTTCGTTTTCCTCGATCGACCTCCGAAATTTGTTCTTCGGGGTCTATAACAACAAAAATGAATCATTAATACCTCATATTATTCCTTTTGAGTCTAAATTTCACCTCCAAACAAAATAACTGTTTTGCCCATAACCTTTCACATTTTTATGTTTTAGTCCCTAGGCTCGTATAATGAAATGCATGAAACTTCTACCTTACCCAAGCCTAGAAAAATGTTTTTCCCTCTTATGGCAGCCCAAAATTTTCCATTATTTCACATTTCTACGACATATTTTACACCTTTTGCAAAATGATCCTTTTTGGGGATTTTTCATGAAAATCACCTAGGAAAAGATGTTTAACACACATCCAACTTTCATATTCCTCCATAAAACATCAAAGAAAAAAAACGTCACACATGAATCACTTTCTAAACATGAACCCTAACTTAAAATATGGGTAGAACTGGAGAGAGTAAGCTACTGGGATTTCAAAAATACAAAGAACATTAAGAACGGGACTTGGGAGCACTTACTTTTGAGCTTGAAAATGTTGAAAACCATAGCTATGGAGGGCTTGAGAATTTTGACTTGATGAAGGAGAAGAATGGATGATTTTTTCCTTCATTTTCCCATTTTATTTCATTAATTAGCCAAATGACCAAAATGCCCTTAAGCCTTTTCTTTAAAATCTCATCCATACGTGCCCATTTTTGTCCAAAAACTTAGAAATTGGAAAAACTTCTCTTTAAGACCTTGTAATTAATAATCTAAAGCAATTTCATACAATTTTCTTCTAGAATCCAAGTTTTACAATTTATTCGATTTGGTCCTTATTTTCCAATTGGACACCTTACTCATAAAATTTCTTCATGAAACTTTAACACATGCATATTCTCATATTCTAGACCTCATAATAATCATAAAATAAATATTTCAACATCGAATTTGTGGTCCCGAAACCACTGTTCCGGCTAGGCCCTACTTCAGGATGTTACAGAAGGTACGTGGGAACATTATTTTCCTTTGATTGAATTTGCTTATAATAATAGTTTTCAGTCGAGCATTAAAATGGCAACGTACGAAGCTTTATATGGTCGCAAAATCCGTACACCTTTGTATTGGATGGAGCTCAGCGAAAATAAGATTCATGGGATTGATTTGATAAAAGAAACTGAACAAAAAGTGAAAGTGATTCGAGATAGTCTGAAAACAACTTCTAATCGTCAGAAATCATATACAGATTTGAAAAGAAATGAAATTGAATTTAAGATCGGCGACAAAGTTTTTTTAAATGTATCTCCGTGGAAGAAAGTGCTTCGGTTTGGTAGAAAAGGCAAATTGAGTCTGAGCTTCATTGGACCGTATAAGATTACTGAGCGTATTGGACCTATAGCATATAAATTGTTGTTACCAACAGAGTTAGAAAATATTCATGATGTGTTTCACATATCGATGCTTCAACGATACAGATCTGATCCGTCGCATGTGATTTCCTCGTCTGAGATTGAAATTCAGTCCGATATGACTTATGAAGAAAAGTTGATCCATATCTTAGCTCGCGAGGTTAAAGAACTGCGAAATAAGAAATTTCCGTTAATAAAAGTTATGTGCCATCGACATGGTATTGACGAGGCCACGCAGGGGCCTGAAGATGCTATGAGACGACAATATCCGAATCTATTTAATGATAAGATTTTCGGGGATGAAAATCCCTAAGGGGGAGAATTGTAACAATCCAATTTAGACCCGAGCCAAAATATGGTTTTGGGAACACATATCCGAGTCATAAAAATATTTAAATATTATTTTTCGTGTTTATGATATGAATGAGCATGTGTAGAAGTCTCGTGTAACAGCCCGATTTAGGGCCAAAACAGAACAGTGGTTTCGAAACCACGAATCTGAGGTTGAAAATTTTATGATTGGGTGTTTAATTTGATGTTTAGGACTAAATTGAAATAGGTGAAAAATGTGTGTTCTAGTTCATAAAGTAGTTGATTGAAATGGGGGTTTTAAGTAGAGGTCCTTAAATGGAAATTAGACCATTATACTTTATATGGACAAAAATGGGCATGAATAGGACAAAATTTTAAAGAAAGGCCTTAAGGGTATTTTTGTCATTTGGTAATTAAAAGAAATAAAATGGGAAAAATAAGCCAAAATTTTGTCCATCCATCTTCTTCCTTGGCCGAAACTTGTATGTTCGCCATATATAGGGTTTTTTCTAAGCTTTCAAGCTCAATAGTAAGTGCATTCAAGCCCCGTTTTTAATGTTCTTTACATTTTTGAAATCCTCGTAGCTCGGTCTACCTATTTCTACCATTATTTTGAGTTAGGCTTTATGTTTAAAAATTTACCCATGAATGATATGCATGTATTTTGGTGTTTGATGGT
This sequence comes from Gossypium hirsutum, assembly GCF_007990345.1. Classification (NCBI taxonomy): domain Eukaryota; kingdom Viridiplantae; phylum Streptophyta; class Magnoliopsida; order Malvales; family Malvaceae; genus Gossypium; species Gossypium hirsutum. The sequence continues at coordinate 87,692,980 of NC_053426.1, forward strand.
AGAATATGAATGTTTGAAGTTAGGAGAACGATCTTTTCTAAGCGATTTTTAGCGAAAACGAGCAAAATGGCATAATCGGTAAAAACACCTAATGTTCATAAGTACATGTTAGAGTGAGAATTTGATGTTTCCATAGAAGATAAAAATGTTCAGCATGTTATAAAACATAATAATAAGGGCTAAAATTAAATTTCTGAGCCTAGGGACAAAATTGTAATTTTGTAAAAGTTAGAGGGCAAAAACATAATTTTTCCATAATGTGATTTTTGGATTGAAATAGATATTATGCGTGTTAAATGAGCTAAATGTGTTGTTATAGATCAAGAAATGCGTGGAATCGACCTCGAACGAGGGAAGGAAAAGATTTTCGACTAAATTGCAAAATTTCTATATTTTGCACCAAGGTAAGTTTGTATGTAAATAATACATTATCTTTATTTACGTTTTTATATTTCAGCATATTTTATATATTGTAGCTGATTTTGAATCATAATCGACTATTGGAAGAATGGAAATAAGTATTAGAAAGTGAAATACTTCCTGGTTGAACCTTCGGAATCGAAAGATACAGATGGTATGTAGCTAGGTCACATGTATGGTGCTAAGTGCACATCATGTGTACAAGAGAGCTATGAGATACTATGTGGTAGCTAGGTCACATGTCTGATACGGGATGTTTACCATGTAGACAAGAGAGCTACGGGATAAATGTAGCTAGGTAGCATGTGTGGTTCCAGGTGAAGGACACCATGTAGACAAGAGAGCTACGAGATAAAGTGGGTAGGTCACATGGGTGGTACTAAGTGTTCATGTTCACCATGTGTACAAGAAAGCCGAACTATGTGATGGGTGGAACTACGTGCTGAAACCACCAAGCATCGGGGACTCGATCCGAAGTGTTCAACTGGAAAATTGACTAAATGAAATTATGTATGACCTTCTAATGATAAGTGTAAGTATATACATGTGTAACGTATGAGTAATAAGCTCGATATGTGATTGGAAGTTGGAAAAATTGTTAAGGATAAGCAATGAATGCAACTAAAGTGTGAAAGATCAAAATTGATAATAAAACTGTTTGGACAGTCACAGTGACGTAAATTTGAAAAATCACCAAAAATAGTAGGAATTTAATTAGAGGCTGAATGAGATATGAAATTAAATTTTAATGAGTCTATTTTCATGTAAAATAAACAGAGCAAGTAAAGGAATCCTATATTTTGAGATATTTATATTTTTGTGAGACTTGTTCAGAATGACTACGTGATACCCTGTTCTAACTTTGAAAACTCATTAAAAATTGTACGAAAATAATTAAGAAATATAGTTTATATACCTAGATTTATTATTGAGTCTAGTTTTAAATGAAATAAATTTCATGGCTATTTGACTTTTTTACGGGGATAAAATCAATTCGTAGTGAACAGAGGTTAGATCAATCGAGCTGTATAACAGGGGAAACTTTAACTAATAATCTGTACTAATTGGCTAGACCAAAAATTCTAGAAAAAATTTTAATAAGAATTTATATGAGTCTAGCTTCAGGGAAATTTTACGGATTTGAATTTCAAGTTTCGTAACTCAAGTTATGATTTATTCAGTGAACATGACGCAGGAGGGACAACTTGATCAAATTGGAGCAAATAGTGAAATTAAAAATAGATATAATTGAGTTGTTTTGTAAACATATTAGATTCCTTATTTATTATTTATATACTTACTTACTAAGCTATAAGCTTACTTTCTTTTCTCTCTTTTGTCTTATAGTGTTATCCAGCTAGCACAGGAGTTAGAGATCGTTGAAGATCTGCCCACACTATCAATACTTTTGGTATTTGAACTAAACATTTTGAATTATGGCATGTATAGTAGGCTTAGTTATTTTGTTACGTGTCATGATTGCCTAGGTTTAAAATATTGGTTACAGTATTTGACCGATTATTTTGTACAAAGCCATTGAAGTTGGCTAATATTGTTAAAGGCATTTGTTATAATGATTCATGATCTAACTGGATGCCATATTTTTGTCTCAGTTTTATTTAATGGTATGTGTTATGTTCTGGTAATACCTCGTACCCTGTTTCGGTGTTGAACGCGGGTAAAGGGCGTTACATCTCGTATGAAAATTTAAATGTTTGTGTGCTTAATTTTGAAAAAGGACCTAATCGTGTAAAATGTAAAAGTTGCCTACTAATTATTAAAGTGACTATTTGATTTGTCTTATTAAAGGAAAGGTCCTTATGACGAAATAAGACCATTGAACATATGAGTGGACATTAATGGCCTTAATGAATATGAATTATATGTTAATTAATAAAGCTTAATATGGTAATTTAGTATATTATGTTAATTAAAATGAAACAAAAACATAAAATTGGCCATTATCATCTTTGTTGGCCGAATGTAGCAAAAGAAAAAGAAAGAAAAACACAACGTAGGGTTCGGCCTTTGATTTAATGATTAAGGTATGGATTTTGTTCGATTTTTTGATAATGTTTACATTTTTGTAATCGTTGCTTTGCATACTATCAAGCCCATGTCTCGATTTCTGATTTTGTTGATGATTTTGAAATATGCCATTGATGAAACTATGAGTTTTGTAAAGTTAGTTGTTGATAAATGGAAGATATGTTTTGGGTTTATATATTTTGTCTTTGGATTTTTGATGATTTTGAGTAAAATGGGCTAAATAGTGAAATTTGTAAAGAGAGGGATTAAAATGTGAAATAAATGAAATGTGTGGACTTGTATGAGTGCTATGAATATTAGGCCAAGCATGAGTATATGCAAATTATGTGTATTTTGTGATTTTTGTGAATTAGGGACTAAAATGTTAAAATGTGAAAATGTGAGGGCTAGTTTGTAAAATGCCCTAAATATGTATCTATGGATTGTTTTGAATGAATTTGTGATTGAATAAGTTAAATTTGAATTTATATAGATCAAGAATTAAAGAAAACAGAGTTAGATCGGGGAAAGTCGAAAGTTATCGAGTAACCGATTTCATCCATCCGTATTCGCACGAGGTAAGTCAATATACAATAAACGTGTTTGAATTGAATTCTTATTATTCATATGATATTGAATTGTGATGAATGAATGTCCGAGCTAAACATAAGCTATCCGAAAAAGTATCAACAAAGTTTCGACGTCTGAAAAGCCCCATACAAACCTTAGGAATAGTAGGATACATATGCCATGACATAGAATTCCGTTCTGTCATTTCGTATGAGATCGCGTATGGGACGTTGGCATAGATTTTTATTTTATGTGTAAGACAATATCTGGGACATCGACATCGTATTTGATTTCGTGTAAGACCCTGTCTAGGATAGTGGCATCGATGTTTGATTACATGTAAGACTACGTCTGGGTCGTTGGCATTGTATATGTTCTCTGAGCTATCCGAGTATTCTGACTGGTTCAACGGGAATTCCGAGAACATGAATGAATAAATGAATATGTATCTGATTCAAGTACGTTCGATTTGTGTACTATATTTGAAAATGAAAGGTAAATATATGTGCAAATGACGATCTATGATACAAGTAGATGAATATGAGGTTTGTGTTGGTATTTGGCTCCATAAAATAAGTAATTTGATGATGTTTATATGCTTTAAATGATAAGTTTATTTGTATATGGCTTACTAAGCTTTTGAAAGCTTACTTTGTGTGTGTTTGTATTGTTTTATAGATATCGAAGCTACTGTGAGCTCGGAGATCGTCGAGGATCGTCACCACACTATCGAACCTTATTTTGGTACTTTTGAAAATGTATATATTGAAGTTTGGCATGTATAGGCTAGAAGTACTTTGGATAGGTTTTGTAATGTTTATATTTAGCCATGCGATATGGCTTGTTATGATTGTGTTTATGCTTTAATTTTTGGTTTATGAAATGTGATGCAAAATGATCTATTTGATGTGTTCATGAATGGCTAAGAGAAATGGTAAGTTTTGGTATGAAAATTCGCCATGAGTTTAGAGATTATGAAACCATATGTTTTGATATGATTTGGTCATATGTTTTGGCACAATTGAGTTGAGTTTATAACCATGTAAATGGTTTGGTATAAATATTGGCCGAAATGGTTGTGCATATATATTTTGTTTGGTATTAGTAGGTTGACCCAAATTGGGGTGGCAAATTGGCTATTGAAATGGTCTATTTTTGTCCACACGGGTAGAAACACGGGCGTGTGTCTCAGCCGTGTGCGACACACAGCTATATGGCACAGTCGTGTGTCCCCCAGGGTACCCTACAATTGTAAGTCAGGTTCGAGCACGGCCAAGGCACACGGGCGCGTGGCTAGCCATGTGGCCCAAGTTAGACTCAACCACGGCCAAGGCACACAGGCGTGTCTTGTGGTCGTGTGAGCATGTCAGTATGTATGCCCTGTTTTAACACGGCCTAGACACACGGGCGTGTCTATTGCCGTGTAAGGTACACGGCCTGTTTACACAAGCGTGTGACCTGTACTTCTTTGAAAATGTTTATGTTTTGGAAAAATTTTGTATGTGTTCGGTTTAGTCCCGAATTCTTTCTAATGTATGTTTTAGGTCTCGATAACCTATATAAAGGATTCTATATTGATATTTGATCTTTGATGCTTCAATGCTTATGAAATGAATGTTTAATGTTCCAATTTTATCCGATAATGCCTTTAACACTAGTTCGGCGACGGATACGGGTTAGGGGTGTTACATTTTATTGGTATCAAAGCTATGATTTAGTCGATTCTAGGACTACCATGGCGTATGTGAGTCTAGCTATACATGCCATTTTCATAAACTGCGATAGTATGATGAATATTAACATTGAAATGTACTTTTATAAAGAAAATTAATCCTGAACAAGCCGTAGCGGACGATGTCGAAAGCAATGCGCCTGCTCCCGCGTAAGGGACGGTGCCATCTGATTCTAGACCGACTACGAGTTGCCGTGATGGTGAGGCTAGACAAGCCTTCTATCAGATGATGAACGATTGTTCTACGTCATTGATCTGACATGTGACAGAGGGGAACCAAGGTTCATGTTCTCGCAAAGAAAGTCTTAGTGTTTCTCTCTTCTTTTCCTTCCTTTCTTCAATGATAGACAGGAGATGCGGTTATCAATCAAACATTACAAGGGGTAACTCCTCTTATGTCGTGATGGGCAAGTCCAGCGATTGTCTAATAGAGATAGATCATCAAATATAGTATCTAAGATCAAGAGACATGGAATAGAAGTTCAACGTGGAGAATTTTATATCTAATGGTTGCTTTTAGACCGCCTTTTTTTTTCTATTTATTATGTAGTAAACGAGTCTTACCACTCAGCTCTTCCACCTTGCTTTCCTGATTCCGATTAGATAGTGAATGAGAGCTTCTGTGATCCCCGATTCCATTACCGTCTTCTCTAATGGGACTTCGTCTCACTCAGAAGGGATAGATTGAATCTAAGGGAATACCTCCACTTGCTCTTTTGGTTGCTTCTTTAATAAGAAAGTCAGACATCAAGATCAAGCTTTGATTTCCCGTTGCTTTCTTTGATGATTTCAAGGCAATTCAAGTATCTGTATACTCTATCGCATACGTATTGGGGCATTCACCTTTCCCTACCCCAAAACCTGAAGTGGTCGAGTGGAATTGAATTCCACCCCCGGCTAGCCTCCGCAAGCTCCTACTATACCATCAGTGAATCCAGTTTAGTTAAGTAAGCCTCCGGTAGATAAGATTAAAAAATATGGGGCTGAAGAGTTTCGAGATACAACGAACGATGATGTTGAAAAAGCTAAGTTTTGGTTAGAGAACACGATAAGAATGTTCGATGAATTGTCTTTGATTCTCGAGGAATGTATAAAATGTGCTGTTTCGCTTCTGAGAGATACAACATACCATTGGTAGAAAACTTTGATATCATTAGTTTCGAGTGAACGAGTCACCTAGGACTTCTTTCAAGTTGAATTTCGAAAGAAATACATCAGTGAGAGATTCATCGACCAAAAACGTAAAGAGTTTCTCGAGCTTAAACAAGGCTGTATGTTTGTTACAGAATATGAACGAGAATTTTTAAGACTGAGTCAGTATGCTCGTAAATGTGTATCTACGGAAGCAATAATGTACAAAAGATTTGAAGATGGTTTGAACGAGGATATTCGTTTGTTAGTCGGGATTCTAGAGATTAAATAATTTTTTGTGCTTGTTGAACGAGCATGTAAAGCTGAAGATCTCGGGAAAGAGAAAAGAAAAGCTGATTTTGAAGCTAGAAAGGTATGAAAGAGATCATTGCGCAACTCATTTCAATCTGCATCAAAGAAATTTAGAGATGATAATAGCCGTTCAAAGACTAATGTGGGATATTCGAATAGAGATCGTGGTAGATCGTATTCGAACTTCAAAGCTCCAACTACATCAGTTGCCAGTGTCAGAAATGCTAAATCTGATCACCCTGAGTGTAAGCATTTTGGTAAAAGACATTCTGGTAATTGTAGATTGTATGATCGGGCTTGTTTTAGATGTGGATCATTAGACCATTTTATCCGTGGTTGCCCTGAATCTATCGAACAAGAAAGTGTGCAAAATTCGAGATCGATTGGCAATGCTTCTCATGGTAGACGTCCCAAAAATACGGGAAATGTAAGTGGCAGTTAGAGAGGGAAAAAAGATACAGCGGTTAGATCTGAGGCTTGTGCACCTACCAGAGCCTATGCTATCTAAGCTCGTGAGGAAGCTTCGTCGCCAGATGTGATTACGGGTACATTTACTTTTTATGATACTTCTATGATTGCTTTGATAGATCCTGGATCGACACATTCGTATATGTGCATAAACTTAGTGAACAGTAAGACTTTGCCTGTAGAGTCTATTGAATTTGTAATTAGAGTTTTGAACCCCCTAGGTAGATGTGTTTTGGTTGATAAAGTCTGCAAGAATTGTCCGTTAATGTTTCAAGACAATTGTTTTTTGACTGATCTGATGCTGTTGCCCTTTGATGAATTTGATATAATCTTGGCTATGGATTGGTTAACTTTGCATGATGCTGTTGTGAACTGCAAACAGAAAACTATTGATTTGAGATGCAAAAATGATGAAATAGTTAGAATTTAATCTAGTGATTTGAATGGATTACCTGTTGTGATATCTTTGATGAAAGCTTTGAGTATTGTAAAGAAGTGTTATGAAGCCTACTTTGCTTATGTAATTGATTCAAAAGTGTTAGAAAAGGAAGTTGAATTAGTGTCTGTTGTATGCAAGTTTCCTGATGTGTTTCCTGAAGAACTTCCGGGTTTACCTCCGGTTAGAGAAGTAGAATTTGGGATTGAATTGGTGCCTAGTACTACTCCAATCTCGATAGCTCCGTATAGAATGGCTCCGACCGAATTAAAAGAATTAAATTCTTAGTTGCAAGAATTAATCGATAGAGTGTTTGCTAGATTGAGTTTCTTACCTTAGGGTGCTTTGGTTCTATTTGTGAAAAAGAAAGACGGTACGATGAGAATGTGTGTCGATTATCATCAATTGAACAAAGTGACTACCAAGAATAAGTATCCTCTACCTCGTATTGATGATTTATTTGATCAGTTGAAAGGAGCTGCTGTGTTTTCGAAAATAGATTTGAGATCAGGCTATAATCAGTTACGAGTGAAAGACTCAGACCTTCTGAAAATTACTTTCAGAATGAGGTATGGTCATTATGAATTTTTAGTTATGCCTTTTGGATTGACTAACGCACCTGCTATCCAAATCAAACCTTTATCCAAATCGAAGAATAAAAAAAACAAGTTCAATTCTGAAGGAGCAAATATGAGATATGGAAGCATCTTCAAGAAACAACAAATGCTTCTAGAAAAAGGATTTACTTTGAGAGAAAGTAATCACACTAACTTCATGGCGTACATTCAAAAAATTACCAAACCATCGAATTAAGAAGTGTTTTGTAACATCTTCTACTGCAACAGAAATAATTGTCCGAGGAGTTAAGGTACCTTTTAATTTGAAAACTATTAATAATCTCTTTGACTTACCTAACTTTGAAGACAAAAATTATTCCACTGTAATGAAAAATGTCGAAAAGGAGATCTTGCAAGAAATTCTACAAACACTTACAATTCCTGGGTCTAAATGGACTGTGTCAAGATATAGGAGTCATACATGTTGCAGAGAAAATTTAACTCCGTTAGCTAAGGTATGGTTTTATTTTGAACATTTTAGTTTGAAGCCCATCTCACATGGTACCATTATTTCTGTGGAACGAATGGTTTTCTTATACTCCACTATGACAACAAAAACTATAAATATGAGAGAGATTATCATAAAGGAAATTCAAGACAATGCTGTAAGACATTCTGGCTCAGTATATTTCCCTTCTACCATCACGAAACTATGTATGAAACCTCATGTCTGTCCAACTGTAAAGATGGTAGGGTATAATCAAGGAACAATTAGTGATTTGGACCTTACCAAAGTAGCAAAAGATGCTATCTTTCAAAAGCAGTTTTAACTAGTTAAAGAAACTAAAATGAGGAAATTCTTTCAAACCATAACCAATAAAGCCGATTGAAATTCCTGACGTGGCAAAACATACTGAAACAATTCCTGAACCAAATAAGGAAACTCTGATACTTCAAGTCCCTTCATCGAGTATCATTCCACGAAGTGAACAGTCAAGTATAATGGACATTCTGCAACACATACAATGTGAACAATAAGCTTTTTGAAAATACTAAAAAATACAGAATCATTCATTTAGAGATGCATTTATGAAAATATTTCATAACTCGTTTGTTTTTGTGCCAGAATTTTGTAGACTTTATCTTAGAGCCATGGACTCCAATGTTGAGGAAGGAACAAGATGACTCGAGCACGAACAAAAACGATGAAGCAAAAGATGGGTCGAATTCTGAAAGGTCTGCAAATAAATAAAAGGGGGTCTTTACTTTATTTTTCTTTTTAGGATATTTCAAGTTTTTAGTTTTAAGTTTTTTTAGGATATTTTTGTTTCTCGCATAATAAAACAATAAGTTAAAATCATTAATTAAATTGAACCATCTGCACTTTATTTAAGAAAATTATTGAATAATAAGAAGTGTGGCAATGAATATGTACATGTCTAGGATTCAATCTGTGTAGGAAAGGCTTGGTATTTAAGCTGTCAAATTTGACTCACCTCCCTTTCATAGGATCCTACTTGGTGAATAATATCCATTCACTTCTTTATTTTCGTTCCTTCTACCTTTCGCTTTTTTGCAATGGGGGACATTGTTTCACCTAATTGGGGGACCAAAAATTAAAATTTCTTATTTTTCTGGGATCACTAAAATTGTAAAATTTTCTGAGATATTTGACAAAAATTAATACTTTCCATAAAAGTTGTGATTAATTAAATTTTGCTAAAAAAATTTAGATTTTTGACTAATTATGTTAGCTTTTGTTTATATAAAATTTCATTATTTCAATTATTTTTATGTTAGCTTAGTTTTGAAAAAAATACTTATCTTAATAAATGTGTATAAATCAACCATGAAATTTTATTCCCTTAGTAACATTAGGTATGCATGAAGGTTTAAGCTTTTAGAATTGATTCAATAACTTTCTTGAGGCGAAATCCTAAGAGGCATAACATTTTAAAAATGATTTAAGCAAATTTTGCTTAGATTGTTTGAGCCTTTCGAGCCTACCCTATGAAAATTTATCCCTTGAAACCATTTTCAAATTGAGTTTTGGAAAATGGGAATCAACTTTAAGAAAAATGAAAACGGGAGTCGCCACCAATCTTTTTAGGTGTGATTGGATCACCTTATAAAATGTTTTGTTTTAAAATCATTAGTTTTGGTCTACGAAATCAGAAAATGGGTTCGGGAGCCGGTTACGTACGAGGAAGGGTTAGTACCCTCGTAACGCCCAAAAATTGGTACCTAATTGATTATAAAGTGTCTTTAATGTCGGAAATTCAAAAATTTTAAGATGCAATCCTCTTTAGAATATTTTAATTTTGAAAATTGAGATTTACTCGTATCAAAATGTTGACACTAAGTTAGCCCCCCTTTTTGAAATCCCTATCTCGAAACGACAAAATGCCACATCCAATAAGTTAGGACACAACGCTTTGAAATTCCAAGACAGTTGCTCATATTTTGAAAACCTTAAAAAAAAATTAGAAGGGTACTTGACTATTCGAACTCAACGAGAAAAGTTGCAACCCAATAAGTTAGGGCACTACTTTTTCGAAGCTTCCAAACACCTAACATTGCCTTTTTTATTTTTGAAAACTTTGAAGTCTCGTTTTTAAAACTGATGCATGAAGGAGCACATTAACATAATAAAACATAACATACAAGATAACCTATTATAGAAATAGGTAAATAAAAGCATAATAACAATAACATAAATGTCATACATTAATTAATATATATATAAGAAATATAAAATATTACAAATTTTAAATAAGTAAAATATACATAAAAAACAACATATATTAAAGAAGAATAGATAAAATATATAAACATGTAATTCAACATATATTTAAACATATTAATAAACGAGAAAATGATGCATGATGTATGATTGTATAAAAATAAAACAAGACAAACAAATACAATAATATATAAAAATAATAATAATAATAATATAGTAACATATGTTATCAAGCAATCAACACTTTATAAAATCATGAAAATAGCATTTAATACATGGACAATTTATAATATAAAAAATATAAAAAGGTTTAATAAAATAAAGTGAGTAATTTGGATATATGTGTATATAATTAAAATACAATTTAGAAATGGGTGATAATAACATATTATAGATAAACTTTAATTTTAAGATAAAATAATAAAAAAATATGATATTGTATTATATCAAATAATATAAACATTTAATAATACATAAAAATATAATATTTAATAGTGAATTTTAAAATAGATAATATATGATAATATATAAAAATAATAATAAATGAAATAATTTATAATATATAATATAAAAATGTAAGTTTTTAAAATAATGTATAATATAAATAAATAAATATATAAGATATATAAGTTAAAATATAATATATAATAATAATTTACAAATTTTGAAAATATAAATAATATATATAATAAATTAAAAATAAGTTTAAAAGTATATAAAAAAGGGGTGAAATTAAAAAAGGTTGAAAAACTAAGATAGACGAAGAATAAAATAAGAACAAACTAGAGAGAGTAAGAACGCAAGAGGGAGAGAAATTTGAGTGAATGCTCTCAAGAATTATTATTGCTTCTCCCAAAACTCAAGTCCTTTACAATGAAGGGAGAGGCCTCTATTTATAGTTGAGCCTCCCCAAATCCAACGGTACAGACCAATTACATCAACGGTTAAGATTAAAGGATATCTACAAATTAAATCTCCAAGATTACAAAATCATATCTTCTAAGATTGTATATCATATCTAAGATTGCAATCATATCTAAGATTGTATCATATCTAAGATTGCAATCATATCTAAGATTTTATCATATCTAAGATTGCAATCATATTTAAGATTATATTTCCATATGAGTCAAGCTTGTAGATGGACCTTAAATCTTTTCAAGTAAGGGGCCATTCCGATCGGGCCAAATTATATTTGTAGTTTTGGACTGAACTTGGACTTCGTTTTCTTTTTTTTGGGGGGTTTATTATTTTAAATACTGAAATGGGCCGTGCAAAATTGAGTGTCTACAGCTGCCCCTCTTTGCTCATTGCTATGTAATAGGAATTGAGAAAAGACCATAAAGGACCAAATTTGCCCGGCCTAGCCTAATCTTTGCGATCTTTTCCTCGAATGGTCTTCTACCTTCTCCCTATGACCTCAAGAATGCTATGTTGATATCTTTTATCTGTTTTCTGCCGAACACAGAGACACTGAGTCTGCTTCTTCGATTTGTAAGGATGTCAAATCATCCTGAGTCTGTTTGAGAACATTTGAGAATCATATCTGCAAGGTCCTCGACTTGTTCCTTGTAAGCACAAGGATGCCTAAACCATCTTGAGTCTGTTTGAGAACATTTGAGAGTCATGACTGCAAGGTCCTCGATTTGTTCCTTGTAAGCACAAGGATGCCAAACCATCTTGAGTCTGTTTGAGAACATTTGAGAGTCATATCTGCAATGTCCTCGATTTGTTCCTTGTAAGAACAAGGATGCCAAATCATCTTGAGTCTGTTTGAGAACATTTGAGAGTCATATCTGCCATGTCCTCGATTTGTTCCTTGTAAGCACAAGGATGCCAAACCATCTTGGATCTGCTTCAGTATAAACATTTGAAGGTTAGATCTGCTATATTTGAGAACGTCTGAGAGTCAAATCTGCTATGTCCTCGATTTCTTTCTTGTAAACACAAGAATACCAAATCATCTTGGATCTGCTTCAGTATAAACATCTGAAGGTTAGATCTGTTATATTTGAGAACGTCTGAGAGTCAAATCTGCTATGTCCTCGATTTGTTCCTTGTAAACACAAGAATACCAAATCATCTTGGATCTTCTTTAGTATAAACATCTGAAGGTTAGATCTGCTATATTTGAGAACGTCTGAGAGTCAAATCTGCTATGTCCTCGATTTGTTCTTTGTAAACACAAGAATGCCAAATCATCTTGGACCTGCTTCAGTATAAACATCTGAAGGTTAGATCTGCTATCTTTGAGAATGTCTAAAAGTCAAATCTACTATGTCCTCGATCTGTTCCTTGTAAACACAAGAATGCCAAATCATCTTGGATCTGCTTCAGTATAAACATCTGAAGGTTAGATCTGCTATCTTCGATCTGTTCCCTATAAACACAAGGATGCCAAATCTACTATCTTCAACTTGTTCCCTATAAACACGGGATGCCATGCTGAAATCTTCAATCTGCTTCGCTATAAGCACAGGAATGTCAGATCTTCTATCTTCGATCTGTTCCCGATAAACATAGGGATGCCAAATCTTGTTTCTTTGATCTACATTGTCCCATAAAAGACATAACCTATAGATTGCGTATGAGTTCATGCCTATGATCGAAGTAAGTCAAATTCTCCTAATTAGACATGTTATAATGCAAAATGTTATGAATATGACCCTTATTTCGGGCGTCATCACTCATTCCCTCATCGAAGTTTTAACTTTATACTTCTTGATGTATCAATCATACTTTGCTTGTATGCTTTGAATCAACTTAGTCCTATTGTGTCATTCTCCAAATGTTGTGACCCGCTGGAGATGTTTATGAAATGATCCTTTCTTAAGATCAATTTAAAATGTCCAACCACCTTTTGGACTAAAGAAGAAATTTCCCCGAGTACATACGACCCTCAAATATGGAAATTCTTTAAACAATTGTCTTGTTTCAGTTTCTTGTATTATCTAGAAATTTCCAGAGTAATATGCAAAACTTCGTTTGTAAAGATATTTAGTTCATCAATCATTATTTCTATGCAACACACTTTATGAATAATGGGACGAATAAATTGATCTTGAGGATAATGATTTATCAAAAAGACAAAGGAGGTTAATCTAGGAATCTATCTTTGAGAAGAAAGAGAATCCAAAGATAGTAAACAGGACAAAAAATCAGATGCCCCGGATATCGCCGCTTGAGCGTCTATACACCAGCTCCATGAAGACTTTCTTGAGTTCAACATGTGTTTAAAAGATCCAAAGTAATTCGTTGATGCCTCGATATGTAACATACTTCACTTCTCGTCGAATCCGGTATAGCAAGGTCACTGCATGACTTTCCAAATTTGAGCTGCCCTTTCGGGTTTTCAACTCAAAACCCCTTTGGTCTCAAGGCGCCCTTTGCGGGTTTTCACCTTGGCCTTTCCATCTTTTCTTTTTTCTCTTTATTTTTTTTCTCTTTTTCTTTTCTTTTTCTTTTTTTTTGAAATAGAAGTCCCAAAGTGCCATTTGCGGGTTTTCACCTTGGCTTCCCTTCTCCTTCAGACAAAGTACTCTTTAACTGAGTCCGAATTCACTGGATCAGATAAATTCTTCCTATCCATTTCTTGTCAAAATCAATGCACCTCTAGAGAAAGCCCTCTTCGTAACATATGACCCTTCCCAATTCGGCATCCTTTTGCAAGGTTTCCTTTATGATATTCTTTTGGACGAACCTTCTTTGTCATAAGTCTGTGTCATCCATTCTTGGTACATTTGCTTAGGATGAATAGTTTCAAGTTAAGTTTACTAGAGGTATTCAATTCTTGACTCCATCAAAGCTTGGAGGAAAAATCTTGATTCATAAACCCATGAGAAAGGGATTACCCAGCAGCCGTCCTAGCTGTTGTTTGTCAAACCCTACAAAAAGATGGTTCAATGATTCTCAGCAAATAAGAATGAAGTTGCTGACTTTATCCTTCAACCTGGAAAGTTGAGGTACAGAGATTACTCCTAGAGCATACATCCCACCATGACTCGATGATGTTTCTAAAGCATCCCTAATCTTCATAAATTGCCCCCAACTATGAAACTGCCAAATGAGCGTAGCAAATAGGAGGCACAACAAATATGGCTGTAGTGCTCCTTTGATACATATAGGATAGAGAATAAACAAACTCTTGTAGATCATCAGCCAAAAACCCAGCCTGGTCTAAGAGAACATGATAGTGGGTCTGCCTCGTGATTCCAATCATTCCAGCATGGGTACCAAGGTAAAAATCATTGTTCTTTGGATGGCATACTTTGTTGTCAATGACAGTACCATGTAGCACATTGTCAGGAGATCCCTGCTGAAAAAAAAACTTGGTATGATGGTTTTTCATACAATAATAACCACAATCTTTAGGGTTCCACTTCTCGCCAAGGAACTTGCAAGCCTCAATAACTTGATCAAAACTTGATTGAATTGACACTCGCTAACCCTCTCCCTGAAAATAATGATTTGATCAGGTTTCCTCTTCTCTGAACTTGTATAGAAGTCTAAGAGAGCTTCCTTCATGATACCGTCATCCACTTTGTCAGAAACTAGTTTTGAAGAAAGAATCTATCATTTTAAGCTTCAGAGACTGTGTACGGCCTGATGCCCCATAGCTGGAAATCAATGGCCACCGCCTCGAGCTAACCATCGCAGCTATTGACAGCACACCAGATTGCTCAGGAGAACCAAACAATGTACCCATTCCAAGGATGATGGTTGGAACCTTTGAAACAACTGGAATTGAAGGTGTTTTCCCCAGCGTAAGCACAGAGAGTAAGCGGTAGTTTCTTATGCCAATTTTTAGCAGTCTCGGTCATCTTCTGTAATTTATTTTTTTCTTTTTCTTTTTTTTTGGCAACCTTTGCTGTACTGTGGTATGGCGCATTATCTTTGAAAAGACTGCAAACTTTTGGCATTGTGCAGTTATAATCTCTTTTTTTTTTGGAATGGATGACTTTTGACTTTGTAATATTGGCATATGAAGCTATCTCCCCCTCTTAATGGAGTAGTTGACGTCCACAAAGATGAGTCATTGTCAGCTTGAAACTCTTGACAAGCTCGGGCCCATAACATACATGCCCCATAAGTCTTGACTCCTTTAAATTTGGCATTCATTATACAACTGATACTATCCCTTTCCATGGTGGACCAACAATGCCCCAAAACCTCATGTTTACCCTGGCAATTGCAAATGCGTCTTTCGACCACATTTTTGAATTCCATAATAGTCTCAACAAGGTCTTGTTTTGTCTCCTCAGCTAATTCCAATTTCACAATCTTTCTTTCCTCTAAGGCTATATTTCCTACCACCACTTCATGGGGTAAAAACCATTTTCAACAAATTCAGAAACAAGTCACAATTTCTGTCACCTTCAAAGTACTAAGATTCTTCTAAACACATATCGCACTCAAAAGGAACTATGAATCTATAGTATCGTTGCCCGTGTCATTGATATCTAGGGATCTATGATAGGCACACAAAAGAATATACAAGGAATAAATGAATTCAAAAATGACTATTTACATGAAATGAAAATTTATAAAGAATATCAAAGGTCAAAAGAATCAGAATGAAAGAATATTTACTCGGATAAATAATAAAAGTATGTTTTATTGAAAATAAAAATGTCTGAACATGAGCCCACTTCTCAAAAGAAATCTCATTACTCCTAGGCTTTAGAGCAACAAGAGTGTTCTGAATATTACTCCGTAAAATTCCTAAAGATTACAGGAAGTTCTTCTGCAGTCCAATTGTTTAAAGAACTTCCCGGTTCGTAAGGGCGAATGCCTTCAAGATTTCTTTGTTCAGTCCCTTCCTCATGTATGACATTGATGGGATTATTTTCATTTCCAAGCACCCCCTTCTCCGGGTAAGCTATCCCTCTTAACACAAAAGTCAGGGATATGTAAAGGAACGTCTCTTTTTCACTTAGCCGTGACCCTCTTCTCTCTCTCTCTCTTTTTCTTTCTCTTTTTTTAATAACTTTAACTAATTATGGTCTTTTTATAATTTAAATGCATATAATACGATGTAATACAAATGCATGAATGCAAAAAGGTATCGATCTCGACTTAATTTCATTTAGAAAACTTTATTTAGAAAAAGAATATCTTTACATATGGATGGATTACAAATATGCCTTCGTCCTATGGCCCAAAGTTTTAACTCAACAAAGCTAACTCTTGACAATGATTTGACTGTGCTCAATGTATCAGCTTGTACCTTCATAGTCCGTAAATGATCTACTACCATCCCGAATTTGAGCAATGGCTTCACCCATAAGATAATCTCTACATCTATGGACACCCCTTTTGTGAAGTTGTTCTGACTATCTTGAAAGAAAGATTGGCAAACAAGTGGGCATTCCTGCTTAACATGCTACCTTAAAATGATATTCAACACCTTTAGGGTTTCTTGAGAGCTTTCAGATTCCTGTCCACGCAAAGCATTTTGAAATGCTTAGATGGGTATCTTCTCAACATAGTTAATCTCTACTTTAAAGGTCTTTTAAATGATATGGACTTCTTTAATCTCATTCTTTTGCGTCCATTTTGACAGATCATCAGGGCTTGCATTTCCATTACCTCTGATAAGTGCAACATAGTGAACTCATGCTTGTTGTTTGGTCCTATAATAAATAAGCCTTTTACCATCATAGGCACAATTCTTTCCATCCAACTCACCTTTGTAGGTCCACACATTCTGTCAATCACTTTTCTTCCAACACTCTTACCATCGACCATCTTCTTATGAAAGAGAAATGTTGTAATGGTGGAAATGTCCATCAATACTCTTCTTGTTCACCTTAAAATGATTGGTGAGTACATTACCTTTTGCCCTACAGCACGCCTTACCATAGAGTGTCGAACAATCTTCTTCGTATCCAATTCTGCTTTGATTGGAAACAACATTAAGACGCACTAGTGGTGGAAGAGGCAAGAATTCCAAGACTGCCCCTTTTCCCTCCTGTTCTTTCCATTTTAGCTCACTCCCTCTCCCTATGACATTCATCAACTTCCTCACAAAAGTTAGAATACAGTTAGCCCTTGAGTAAACTTTATCAACTTGAATCATAGGACAACGCCACAAAATTGAATATTCCTCCACCAGGGGTACCATATAGGCTTTTCCAAACGTAAAACAACTGTATACAAGATTCCAATACTGAGTGATGGCCCGAAACAAATTCTCGTCTATTCCCAAGTCAAGCAAGTACTGCAAGTCCCCATGGTTATTGTAGAACAACTGCTTGGCTTCGCTACCCCATTGATCCCATATTTCTTTTAACTCATGCTGATTATCCTGTGTGATACGAATGTAGTCTGACAGCTCTGACACATATCCGATGGCTAGACTATTTTCTTTTACTAACTGAGTTTGCTCTGACCATATATGGACGTTAGCGTTGTCTTCCACTCTATCAAGAAGTCTGTTCTCCATAATAAAACTCTCTAACTTAGAAACTGACCGAAAATCGATACCTTTTAAATGTGAAATGATATGCAACAAAATAAAGGAGATAGTTAGTATCACATGATAACAATAAACTCAAAGATAACCTGCAAGGGTAATAATTACGGTATAATTCTATCTAGGTTGAGCTCTTACGGTCCTTCTATATGTGGTTTAGTTCTAAAGTTGAGGTACCTGAACCAGCAGATTCCTCGATCCTCACCCATTATAGGCTCATTTGAATCGAGTTCAATTTAGAGGGACACATTTCCCTATGGCTACACGGAGATGAAAATCTCACGAAACCATAGGTGCGGATGTATCCCAAAAGTGATCCACTATCTTGAGGTGAAAACCTCACGAAGGCGTAGCTTCTCACTCCCACTTAAGGGTGTGACCACAACAGTCATGCAAATGCAATGCGTTTTAGAATATAGCAACATATGCAAAAACACAAACACATGTAATGCAAAGAAGATTAAATTTTAAAATTTTTAATTTCTGACATTAAGATAAGAGATAATCAATTACACGGCTTGACTCTCTTATTAGTCCCCAGTGGAGTCGCCAAGCTGTCGAAACCATTTTCAAATCGAGTTTTGGAAAATGGGAATCGACTTTAAGAAAAATGAAAACGGGAGTCGCCACCAATCTTTTTAGGTGTGATTGGATCACCTTATAAAATGTTTTCTTTTAAAATCATTAGTTTTGGTCTACGAAATCAGAAAATGGGTTCGGGAGCCGGTTACGTACGAGGAAGGGTTAGCACCCTCATAACACCCAAAAATTGGTACCTAATTGATTATCAAGTGTCTTTAATGTCGGAAATTCAAAAATTTTAAGATGCAATCCTCTTTAGAATATTTTGATTTTGAAAATTGAGATTCACTCGTGTCAAAATATTGATACTAAGTTAGCCCCCCTTTTTGAAATCACTATCTCGAAACGACAAAATGCCACATCCAATAAGTTAGGACACAACGCTTTGAAATTCCAAGACAGTTGCTCATATTTTGAAAACCTTAAAAAAAATTAGAAGGGTACTTGACTATTCGAACTCAACGAGAAAAGTTGCAACCCAATAAGTTAGGGCACTACTTTTTCGAAGCTTCCAAACACCTAGCATTGCCTTTTTATTTTTGAAAACTTTGAAGTCTCGTTTTTAAAACTGATGCATGAAGGAGCACATTAACATAATAAAACATAACATACAAGATAACCTATTATAGAAATAGGTAAATAAAAGCATAATAACAATAACATAAATGTCATACATTAATTAATATATATATATGAGAAATATAAAATATGGCAAATTTTAAATAAGTAAAATATACATAAAAAAACAACATATGTTAAAGAAGAATAGATAAAATATATAAACATGTAATTCAACATATATTTAAACATATTAATAAACGAGAAAATGATGCATGATGTATGATTGTATAAAAACAAAACAAGACAAACAAATACAATAATATATAAAAATAATAATAATAATAATATAGTAACATATGTTATCAAGCAATCAACACTTTATAAAACCATGAAAATAGCATTTAATACATGGATAATTTATAATATAAAAAATATAAAAGGTTTAATAAAATAAAGTGAGTAATTTGGATATATGTGTATATAATTAAAATACAATTTAGAAATGGGTGATAATAATATATTATAGATAAACTTTAATTTTAAGATAAAATAATAAAAAATATGATATTGTATTATATCAAATAATATAAACATTTAATAATACATAAAAATATAATATTTAATAGTGAATTTTAAAATAGATAATATATGATAGTATATAAAAATAATAATAAATGAAATAATTTATAATATATAATATAAAAATGTAAGTTTTTAAAATAATGTATAATATAAATAAATAAAGATATAAGATATATAAGTTAAAATATAATATATAATAATTTACAAATTTTGAAAATATAAATAATATATATAATAAATTAAAAATAAGTTGAAAAGTATATAAAAAAGGGGTGAAATTAAAAAAGGTTGAAAAACTAAGATAGACGAAGAATAAAATAAGAACAAACCAGAGAGAGTAAGAACGCAAGAGGGAGAGAAATTTGAGTGAATGCTCTCAAGAATTCTTATTGCTTCCCCCAAAACTCAAGTCCTTTACAATGAAGGGAGAGGCCTCTATTTATAGTTGAGCCTCCCCAAATCCAACGGTACAGATCAATTACATCAACGGTTAAGATTAAAGGATATCTACAAATTAAATCTCCAAGATTACAAAATCATATCTTCTAAGATTGTATATCATATCTAAGATTGCAATCATATCTAAGATTGTATCATATCTAAGATTGCAATCATATCTAAGATTGTATCATAGCTAAGATTGCAATCATATTTAAGATTGTATCATATCTAAGATTGCATATCATTGAAGATTATATTTCCATATGAGTCAAGCTTGTAGATCGACCTTAAATCTTTTCAAGTAATGGGCCATTCCGATCGGGCCAAATTATATTTGTAATTCTGGACTGAACTTGGACTTCGTTTTCTTTTTTTGGGGGGGTTCATTATTTTAAATACTGAAATGGGCCGGGCAAAATTGAGTGTCTACAAATGTGTATAAATCAACCATGAAATTTTATTCCCTTAGTAAAATTAGGTATGCATGAAGGTTTAAGCTTTTAGAATTGATTCAATAACTTTCTTGAGGCGAAATCCTAAGAGGCATAACATTTTAAAAATGATTTAAGCAAATTTTGTTTAGATTGTTTAAGCCTTTCGAGCCTACCCTATGAAAATTTATCCCTTGAAACCTATTACTAAGCCAAATGACCTATTCTTTTTAAATTCTTACATTAAAATGAACCATCCCTTAATTATGAAATTCCTCATCTTGAGTCTCACTGAACTTTAGACTCAGCTAATTTTATCATATTTTTTGTCTTTAATTTTCTGGGAGTTCAAAAGGAGTATTAGAGACCTAAATTGAAAAAAAAAGATCATTAGTTGTTGTGAAAAATGGAAAAACGAGCATATGGTTCCTAAATTGAGAAACAAAGAAAGGGGTAGTCGAATGAATGATTATGTAGTTTCGAAGGCCTAAGGTAAGTTGAGTTTTAATGTATTTTAGCCTAAAATGTCTATATCTTTTTCCTACCTTTCAAAAGACCTATTAATTTGATTGTTATGTCTGCTACAATAGTGGAAAGAAATTGTTGAAGTTAACATATGAAGGTATCATTTAGACCTAGGGATTGCTACTTTGCTAAATTAAGGGAAATAAATTTATTGGAAAAGGTTAAATATACATTAATTAAGAGAAGGCATTTAGCTCATGTTTTTGTTAGCATATTGATAATTGAAAATAATCACATAACATATATATACTTAAGTTGCATAGTAGCAAATTTCTAATTTTGAGTATAATTTCACTAAATGCACAACTATAGGATAAATTGATTTTCCGAAAATAATTTCTCAAAAATGATTTCTTGAAGTTCTTGTAAGTTAGCATTACTCAGGACAAGTAATGAATTAAGTTTGGGGTGTGGAAACTGAAAAATTTGTAGACTTTTTCAACACTTTCTAACTAACAATTTTTGCCAAGTCCAAGCTCTTTTAACATATTTTTTTAATTTTATTACAAAATTTATAAATTGGAAAAATTAGAAACAATTTTGTATTTTTAAGTACTTTTATGCTAAACTTACAACGTTTTGCCCATTTTCAGCAGTTTTACGTGATGGAAGAAAACCTAGTCTTAAAGGCACTTTGAGAAATATCAGAATTGTTGAAGCATCTATCATATGAGGATGGTTTATTATTTAACAACCATGGACACCCCAAATCAGCTTCCTTGGACTAATTAAAGAGTTTATTTGATCTAATAAAAATTGGGTTGAATTAATTTCTAGCATGATTCAAAGAAAGGGGTCCAGAATAATTAAATTAGAAGGGACTGATCCATAAGAAAAAGAGCAACCCAAGCTGACCCAATTTGCTACCCAAATCAGCAAATTTAAGCTGATTTAACAATTACAAAACAACCCCTCACTTTTCTCTCAATTTTGATCCAACCCCTCTTCTTTTCATGCATTTTATTTTTAGCTACAAGCCAAAATTAGCAAACTGTACCAAACCCACTCACACTTCACATGGCTGGCTACTTGAGGGAGATTGCTATTTTTAGCCCTCACCTATTAGTATAAATAGAGCCCTCAAGTGTCTCTCATACTCATTCACTCACTCACTCATTAAGCATTCATCTTATTCACTCTCATTCTCTTCTTTCTACTAGCTTTTCCTTTTCCTTTCCATTCCCTCTCTTGAAAAATAACAGTTGCATAGCCTTGGGAGCAGCCTTAGTTTGGTTTTTCCGGGAGCAATTTGCTTAGATATGGTGGCAACTCGGAAGAATGAAGGAAGGAGTGAACAATTTTTTCCTCAGAAACGTCCATAATCGGCTAGAGTTTTCTTTTCCCTTTCTAATCTTTTATTTTGTTCAATTCATAAAAATGATTTCAATTAAGCATTTGATTTTCAATAATATCATGATTGCTTGAATTTATTTGTGTTGGAATGATTTGATTTCTTTAGTTTGTTTTATTTAATTTTTTTTAAGTGATGTTCTGTGCTTTTCGATCTATTTATTAATACAAGTAAAATCACGATTAAGTTTTTGTTGCATGATCAATGTGAAGGAATGTATGAATTAATTAATTAATTAATTAATCTAAACAATATTTTAATTAATCGACAGGATACTTTTATGGTGTAATCTTTAATCATGTAGGGATTAAATTTATAATAATGCCAAAACTATTACTACCTTACATAACCCTATAAATTATTTTACTTATTAAATTTTAAATTTATTAAACATAGAAATATGTGATAGGTTTAATAATTAATGAAGTTAAATATTTTACTAAGTGTGATTACGGTTAATAAATGTTCGATTTAGCCACAGAATTTTTATAACATCTTTTAATAAATTGAATAATTCTAAACTAGGAAAGATGATTGTTCGGACACTTATATGCTATTGTGATAAACTCTTAAGACTTGCCTAACTTTGTGTTTAATTGCATACTTAGATAATTATTAATTTAGAATAATTAATTCACATTTATTTGTTTACCTATATTTTTAACTCATATTATTTTACTTAAGCCAATTTGTATAAATTCTAACTTTTCACAAAGAATTTGCTTAACAATCCTTGTGGAGATAACTACTGGATATACCTATCACTTCATGACTTGTTACTATTGGGTACACTTGCACATTTCCATCATTCTAATGCACTGCTAGGGTTAGATAATAAGCCTTCGACATTGACGAATGAAGAAAAGCAACGTAAGGATTGAAATGCCCTATCGCAATTACATTTGCATCTGTCGAATGAAATTCTACAGGACGTGTTGAAGGAGAAGACCATCGTTGCATTATGGGTGAAGCTAGAGGAACTATGCATGTTGAAAACCCTAACTAGCAAGTTGCATATTAAGCAACGTCTTTATTCTCATCGTGGTACGTCTTTGGTAGAACACTTGACTGTGTTTAAAGAAATTGTTTCGGACTTAGAGGTCATAGAGGTTCAATATGATAAAGAGGATTTAAGGTTAATTCTTATTTGTTCGTTGCCCCCGTCTTATTCAACCTATAGAGATACACTTTTGTATAGTTGTGAATCTCTCAAAGTTGATGAAGTCTATGATTCCTTAGCCTCGTATAACAAGATAAAGCATATTGCGGCTAGATCTACTTCTCAGGGAGAGGGTCTTATTGTTTGTGGGAGACAAGAATGCAATATTGGTGATAATCGAGGGAGAACGTAGAAACAGACCCAGAAGAATACCCCTTAAGGGGTTTCGTGGAAGAGGTGGAGAACTTGTTCATCGAGAATTCATGTCAAGGTGGAGATTGTTAGAGTTGTGTGACCAGAATCTCATCACTTGTTAAATAAATAAAATAGAGAGGTAAAATAGGGGGATCTGTGGAAGTGAAGGATCGAGGGCCGAATGCCGCACAAGTTGAACCCGTATAGGACTATACTTATTCTATTGACATTTATTATAATAGGGTTGTTTAATCTTTAAATATTTGTAGTCAAACTCCTCTTGTACCATGTGCTTTTCAACATAATGAATTTCTCCTCCTCTGCCTGTAGTTTTTCCTGAGAAGGGTTTTCCACGTAAAATATGTAACACCCCTTACCCATTCTTGAGACTAGGACCAGGCACGA
This sequence comes from Gossypium hirsutum, assembly GCF_007990345.1. Lineage (NCBI taxonomy): Eukaryota > Viridiplantae > Streptophyta > Magnoliopsida > Malvales > Malvaceae > Gossypium > Gossypium hirsutum. The sequence goes on from NC_053426.1 coordinate 87,717,083, forward strand.
GGCATTACCAGACATATACTCGAGCATTTTTGAAAAATATGGGTCATAAAATTTTGTTCCAAATTTAAATCCAATTAGACAACATCTTTGTGTCCTTATTATGGGCCTACAAGACCCTAAACATACATTGAGAACGGTCTAAAAACAAATCGAGAACTTGAGAAGATTCCTAGAAAATTTGCTAGGTTAAGCCTCACATGCCCATGTGAAGGGAATGCACACGCTCGTGTGCTTTGGGACACACCTGTGTCCCCTACCCATGTGGAATTTATTGAATTTATTTCTCATATCGAACCTATAGGGGTTTTCACATGGCCAACCACATGCCCATGTCTCTGGCCCGTGTCCTTCACATGGCCTTGACACGCCCGTGTGCTCGCCCGTGTCCAAAAACTTGAGCATTCTATTTATGACGTCAGCATGAATTTAGGGGCACACGACCAAGCCACACGCCCGTGTGCTAGGCCGTGCCCTCCACACGGTTGAGACATATGGCTATGCCTCTACCCGTGTGTTTACTACCATGCATTCTGGCTTTAAAATTTTAGGTGCAGGGGACACATGGACGGACTACACGCCCATGGGGCTATTCGTGTGTCATACACGGCCTAGACACACGCCCATGTGTCTACCCGTATGGACCTTATTAGGCTATTTTTCAATCCTTTGGTCACCCTCTTATATTCATATCCACTTATAGTTTTCATTAACACTTAACATGGTCTAATTATACTCTTAAATAACCTTAATATGCCTTATTGCATGTAAACCTCATCTCATTGGTTTTTATACATGCTAGGTTATCCCCTTTATATTAAGGATTTCCATGAATTGTAACTTAATTAAGCTTGGCTCGTTATCTTAACTCATTGCCAAATTGTGGCCTAACCACCCCATGTGATTTGGTCATATTATATATGACTAATTGTAACACACCATATTCAATCATCACAAGAACATTGGAACATAACATGCACAACTTGGTAGGTCATAACCTACACCAAAATGAGCCAATTCCCCTGGCCAGATACAAGTGAATATGTATACTTTTATAAGCCTTCATAATGGCTAATCAAATGACACATATAACAAAATAACAAAAGCCCTATACATGCCATTAAACAAAATAAGAGTATTTATATACCAAAGCTAGACAAGATGATAGTGTGTTGATTCCTCAACTGTCTCTCAATCTTTGCGAGTCCACGAGCTCTATAAGACAGGGAAAAGAGAGGGGTAATCATTTACCTGCTTAGTAAGCCCGAATAATTGGAAAGTACACTTACCGATTAATTAGCATGCATCCGTATTAGGCAATAAAACCAACAAACATGAAATAGTTTCCCTATCACATGCACTTAATCGACAAGTTAGTTTCATAGCAATACACCATGTAATTTGTCTCAGATGGGCTCATCATCCAACAATTTCATTTTTACATCTCATGTTAATCTCGTTTAGTTTCTCAAAAATCTCGATGGGTTTTCCATTTCCGTCAAGTCATAAGAGCGATCATCTCAAGTGCGCACTCCCGCGAACCTCACATCTTACGGCGAGATTACCAGTCCAGGCTAAATCCCCTGCAATATCAACTCATAGGGTGATGTTGAGATTACCAGTCCAGGATAAATCCCTTGTAGTGACAAACACCCATAATGAGCTTGGATCTGAATTACCAATCCAGGCTAAATTCAGGCCCTAGTCGGATTACCCGTCTGGGTTAAATCCATTATGCACACATATTCTTTGGGAGGCTCGATCACTAAAGGAACATCTGTCCGGGCTAGATCCTTTCTATATTTGAGATCAACAGATTACGCGTCTGGGCTAAATCCTTTTATGCAACACATGCAGGATCTTGAGTCATGTAAGCCATGGTTTATCCATTGAATTTCCCTTTTTACTTCAACCGGGATATTTATTATCATATCATTATTATTAACATATTTCATGGATTTTCATGCCATCATTATAACCAAATATCATGCATTCATAACACATGTAATTAGGCATATTAATAGTTTACTTAAAGTTATTCAAACTTACCTGTACTCGTTTCAGTTTCACGTTTCGGTTATTCTGAAACTTTTCGTTTCCCTCGATCGACCTGTGGTATTTGTTCCTCGGGGTCTATAATAATATAAATGAATTATTTATAACTTACATTATACTTTTCAAGTCTAAATTTCACCCTTAGAAAAAATGACTGTTTTGCCCCTAACCTTCACATTATTTACGATTTAGTCCCTAGGCTCGTATGATGAAATACATGAATTTTCTACATTACCCAAGCCTATCCAAATGTTCTTTCCTCTTATGGAAGCCCACATTTTTCCATTATTTCACATTTCTACCACATATTTTACACTTTTTGCAAAAAGGTCCTTTTAAGGGTTTTTCATGAAAATCACCTAGGAAAAGATGTTTAACACACATCCAACTTTCATATTCCTCCATAAATCATCAAAGAATAAACATGTCACACATGGGTCACTTTATATACATGAGCCCTAACTCAAAATATGGGTAGAAATGGAGAGAGTAAGTTACCGGGATTTTAAAAATACGAAGAATATTAAAAACGGGGCTAGAGAGCACTTACTATTGAGCTTGGAAAGCCTGAAAACCCTAGCTATGGAGAACCCCAATTTTTTGCAGCAACATGGAGAGAATGGGCTGATTTTTGGCTTATTTTCCCATTTTATTTCACTAATTAGCCAAATGACCAAAATGCCCTTAGGCCATTTCTTTCAAATTTTATCCTTACATGCCCATTTTTGTCCAAAACTTAGAAATTGGGAAAATTCCTCTTTAAGGAATTCTAGTTAATAATCTAAAGCAATTTCATGCAAATTGCTTCTAGAATCCAAGCTTTGCAATTTGTTCAATTTGGTCCTTATTTTTCAATTGGACACCTTACTCATAGAATTTCTTCATGAAACTTTAGCACATGCATATTTTCATATTCTAGATCTCATAATAGTCATAAAAAAATATTTCAACGTCTGATTTTGTGACAGCCCTAAAGTGACCCTAGTCGGAAAGCGGTTTCGGGACCGCTATACTGAGTCACCAAATTATTTAAATATGATAATTATTGTCTAAAATATGTGAATATGAATGTGTGAAAGTTTTAAGCTTCGATTTAGTTAATTGCATGTGAATTTAGTTAATAGGACTTATGTGTGACACTTTTGAAATGTGATAGGTTAATCTATAAGGATCTATTAGTGCATGTAATAAAAAGGGTGGACTTGCATGTCAATTTCCCCACTTAATTGGTAGTGGCCGGCCATGACAATGAGGGTGGACAAAATGTGATGGGTAAAACATGTCATAAACATGTTATGTTAGTGTTTTATGGGAGGAATGATAAAATAAGGAGCATGGGTAATAAAATAATAGTGGTTAGTAGGAGGAGAAAGAGAAAAAGAAAAAAAAATGAGCTAGGCTACTCCTCCATTGCCGTGACTTGAGGAAGGAAGAAGAAGAGGATTTTCTTGCTTCATGTTCGGTTGGTTGGTGTTTAGGAGGAGGTATGTTTGATGTTGTTCCATGAGATTCATGCATGTTTTTAGTTGTTAGCTTGAGTTCTACCTAGCCCATGGTTTAAATCTTTGCTATGTGATGGAGATGATATTCGGCCATGGGTGTTGTCTTCTTGGTTGGTGTTTGATGTTGTGGTGATGAGGCATGAAGATGAGTTAAGTTTCGGCTAAGGTGGATTTGTATTGATGTCATTTGCATGCTAAATGTGAAGCTTTGTAATGATACATGTGATGGTGGATTGATGACTCTTGGATTTTCTTTTTAGCATTTTTGAGTTAGACATTAAGTTCTTTGTTTAACCCATGACCAAAATTGAAATGGTATGGTGTCTTGATGCATTCGGCCATGGTAGGAAGTAGAAGAGAAATATGGTTGTTGTTCATGTTATTTGGATGAAAAATGGTAGTAAGGTGAAGTGCAAATGTTAGTATTTGATTACTAGTGTATATATGTGTATTAGCCGAGTTTTGAACTTGAAACAAAATGGTATGTAGTCAATACAAGTAACCAAATTTTAAGGAAGTATGAAGCATATAATTGGCCTCAACATAGACATGCATATTCGGCCACATGAGATAGATTGGTGTTGCATGTATTCGGTTATAGGCGAGCATAATGATGAATCTATCTTGACTTAGATAATCGGCTCAAGGAGAATTTGTTAAAGTGCTTAGTTAATTGATATTAGGTTAATGATGTGTGTATTCGGTCATAAAGGTGCACATGAGGAAATGTTAGATTAATTGTATTAAATTGCTCAATGTGATTAAAAATGCGTATGACCATTTTGTATTTGAGCTAAAGGTGGCCATATGACCTATCAAACTCCTTGTCATATTCGGCCATAAGCTAGCATAATGAGACTTTAATAAGTTAAATTTGTTTGAATTAGCTCAAGAGCTTAGAGGACCAAAGTTGGATAAGGGAAAGGAAAAAGTGATCGAATAGCCGCCGAAATCGTTCGACAACATCCGAGGTAAGTTTTTAAGTAATGGATCTTAGATTATGATTCGATTAGATCATGTTTTAAGTAAATCAAAATCATGCTCTTTGTATGTAACTATTGAGCCGAAAATAATAATGCTTGATAAGTGACTTGTGTTTGAATTCTAGTTATGAAAATGAAATATAGATGTGTCATGATTTATTGATATGTGCATGGATATTCGGATGATAACTGGGCTAAGTCCCGAAGCCATTTGTGCTAGTGACTAATTCCGGGCTAAGCCTGAAGGCATTTGTGCGAGTTACTATATCCGGGCTAAGTCCTGAAGGCATTTGTGCGAGTTACTATATTCGGGCTAAGTCCCGAAGGCATTTGTGCGAGTTACTATAACCGGGCTAAGTCTCGAAGGCATTTGAGCAAGTAGCTATATCCGGCTAAATTCCGAAGGTACTTGGTTTGGGAATGAGCGATCTTGCTGTAATAATTTCAATTAATACGCTCGTAAAATCCCAACGATGAGGTACGTTTCGTGTATGCATTGGAGTAGTGGATTCCTTTTAAATATTATTCGCTCAGTCAATTAATGAGCTTCCGGCCTTTGGTTAAGTTGATCCTTTATGTGTGAATATGAGGGTTGGAAATGTGAAGTAGGGTTGATTTTTGAGAATATGTGTATATGAAATTATCCGTTTAGTTATATGAATGCTATACTTCAGTTGTGCCTAATTTCATTGCTCAAAACTTACTAAGCATTAAATGCTTACTCCGTTCTTTGAATCTCTGTTTTATAGATTTTGGTTCGTCAGCTATCGGACTCGGGATTGTCGAAGTCGAAGTCGTCCACACTATCAAAGCCCTTTTGGTAAACTTTTGGTTGAACTCTGAAAATGGCATGTATAGGACTACCCTTGTTGTTGTTGGTCATGTACCCTTTGGTTTTGTACAAATTTGGATAGCCATGCGAAAATGGCTTATATATACTTTGAGCATAGCATTATAATCGTTTTGTATGTTGTTCATTGAGAGGTATGGAAATGTTTGGTAACGATTAGCCATTGGAATGGTTAATCATGATCATTTTGGTGCTTTGTATGACAAATTCTAGTTGATTCATGGAAAACCATGAAATAGGTAAAGTTTACCTTAAAAACAGATGCTGACAGCAGCAGTGGTGTGGATTTGAAAAATCACAAAAAATAGTAGGAATGGAATTAAATAGTGAATAAATTTTTTAATCGAACCTTGATGAATCTATTTTCATATGAAAGTAACGAAATGATCATATGAGCCGTATTTTATGAGATGCTTAAGTTTTCGTGAAATAGGGCCAGAGTGATTTCTGGATCCCCTATTCCAAATTTGGAAATTCACTATAAATTAACCAGAGATAATTAGAAGTCATTCCCTATATGTACAGATTCCTTTTCGAGTCTAGTTTCTTTAGAAACAAACATCATAAGTATTGAATCCCTGTACAAGGAGATATCTAAGTCGTAATGCATGAAGGTCAGAGTAGTCGAACCCTGAAACAGGGGAGACTTTAACTAATAAACTATACTAATTGGCTCGACCAAAAATTCTAGAAAACAATTTGTAGATGGATATATGATTCTAGTTTCAGGTAAAATTTACGAAACTGGTTTTCGAGTTTTGGAACTCAAGATATGATTTTTAAGGTGACAGTGACGCAGTTAGCCAGCTTGTCTGGAAATTTTTAAAATGGTCTGTGAAAATAAATGAATTAAGTCTGTTAGCACCTCGTGTTCGACTCCGGCAACGGTCTCGGGTACGGGGTGTTACAATTTTATTGGTATCAGAGCTACGGTTTAGTCGATTCTAGGACTACCGTAATACGTTTGGGTCTAGCTATACATGCCATTATGTGTTTATTTGATAGTGTGGTGATTTCTGACAATTGAAAATGTGTTTATTTATAGTAATGGATCCCGATCCCAACCGAGCGGTAGCTGATGATCTTGAGAGTGTAGCGCCTGCTCCCGCACAAGGGACAGTGCCGGCGGACTCTCAACCTATTGCTAGTAATCCGAATGATGAAGTTAGACAAGCTTTTTATAGCGTGATGAATGATTGGTTCAACCAATACATTCGAACTAATACGGCTGTTCCACAACCTCCATTCCCGACTAATACCACCCCCGCACCTACAATACCTCCGGCAACTGACCAAATAAGGTCAAATAAGCCCCCAGTTGACAGAATCTGAAAACACGGGGCTACTGAATTTAAATCTACGGACAGCGATGATGCCGAGCAAGTGAATTTTGGTTGGACAACACTATTCGGGTACTCGATGAGCTATCTTGCACACCCGATGAGTGCCTAAAGTGTACTATCTTCTTGCTACGTGATTCTGGCTACTATTGGTAAAATACGTTGACTTCTATTGTGCCCAGAGAGCAAGTAACTTGGGAGTTTTTCCAAACCGAGTTTCGGAAAAAGTATATCAGTCAGAGATTCATGGATCAAAAACGGAAGGAATTTCTTGAACTTAAACAAGGTTCCATGTCGGTTACCGATTATGAACGAAAGTTTGTAAGGCTTAGCCGGTACACTCGAGAATGCATTTCTTCAGAAGCCGTGATGTGTAAACATTTCGAGGATGGACTGAATGATGATATAAAGCTGTATGTTGGCATTTTAGAAATCCGAGAATTTGTGGTACTTGTAGAGCGAGCTTGCAAAGCCGAGGAGCTCAGTATGGAGAAAAGAAAAGCTGATATGGGAGCAAAGGAGTTTCGTAAAAGGTCTTCGGGGAGGCCCTTTCAACAGTTATCGAAGAAATTTAGAGATGATTTAGGCCGATCTAGAGACACTTCGGGTTTTTCTAGACGAGATCGTGATCGACCCCCTGTGAGTGCACGAGTCACTTCGGTCACCAGTGTTGGAAATGATCGTCGAGACAGAACGGAGTTTCAGTATTGTGGTAAATGGCATTCGGGGAGTTGTAGATTCCATGACTGCTCCTGTTACAAGTGCGGATCAGCTGACCACTTTATTAAAGATTGCCCGAGATTGTCTGAACAGAACGTAAATCAGAGTGGGAAACCTGGTGCTACTACTGCTCGGGGTAGACCATCTAGAAATACGGGCAATGCTAGTGGCGGTCAGAGAGGATCTAGAGATGCTACAACCAGATCTGAGGCTCGTGCTCCTGCTAGAGCTTACGCTATACGCGCACGCGAGGATGCTTCGTCGCCAGATGTTATTACTGGTACTTTTACTCTCTTTGATACTAATGTGATTGCTTTGATTGACCCTGGTTCTACTCATTCTTATATATGTGAAACCTTAGCATCCAGTAAGACTCTACCTGTTGAGTCTACTGAGTTTGTAATTCGGGTGTCAAATCCTTTGGGTCGTTACGTGCTTGTCGACAAAGTGTGCAAGAAATGTCCCCTAGTAATCCGAGGTTCCTGTTTTCCGGCCGATTTGATGGTTTTACCATTTAACGAATTTGATGTTATCCTCGGTATGGATTGGTTGACCGTACATGATGCAATTGTAAATTGCAAAAGAAAAACCATCGATTTAAGGTGTGTAAATAACGAGATAATCCGAGTTGAGTCTACTGACTTGAATAGGTTGCCAGCTGTAATATCATCGATGTTGGCTCAGAAATATGTAAGAAAGGGGTGTGAAGCATACCTTGCGTATGTACTTGATGACAAAGAGTTAGAAAAGAAGCCTGAATCTGTGCCAATGGTTTGTGAATACCCGGATGTTTTTCCCGAAGAATTACCGGGTTTACCACCTGTTCGGGAGGTAGAGTTTGGTATTGAGCTTGTACTTGGGACTACACCGATTTCGATAGCTCCGTATCGTATGGCACCAACCGAGTTAAAAGAGTTGAAGGCTCAGTTGCAAGAGTTGACGGATAGGGGTTTTGCTCGACCAAGTTTCTCACCTTGGGGTGCACCAGTATTGTTTGTGAAAAAGAAGGACGGAACCATGAGGTTGTGCATCGACTATCGTCAGCTGAATAAAGTGACAATAAAGAATAAATATCCATTACCGCGTATTGATGATTTGTTTGATCAACTAAAGGGAGCCTCGGTGTTTTCAAAGATAGATTTGAGATCGGGTTATTATCAGTTGCGAATTCAAGATTCGGATATACCCAAAACTGCTTTCAGAACGAGATACGGTCACTATGAATTCTTAGTGATGCCGTTTGGGCTCACTAATGCCCCCGCGGTATTTATGGATTTGATGAATCGGATCTTTAGACCATATTTGGATCGGTTTGTAGTTGTGTTTATCGATGATATTTTGGTCTATTCGAGAAATGAAACCGATCATGCTGAACACCTGGGATTAGTGTTGCAAATTTTACGGGATAAGTAGTTATATGCTAAGTTCAGTAAGTGTGAGTTCTGGTTAAGAGAGGTTAGCTTCTTGGGTCATGTGGTGTCTGCATCGGGTATTCGAGTTGATCCAAGCAAAATTTCGACCATACTTAACTGGAAGCCTCCGAGAAATATTACTGAAATTCGAAGCTTTTTGGGACTTGCTAGTTACTACAAACGCTTTGTAAAGGGTTTCTCGATGATAGCCACACCAATGACGAAACTACTTCAGAAAGATGTTAGTTTGAATGGACAGAAAAGTGTCAAAAAAGTTTCGATCAACTGAAAACTTGTTTGACTGAAGCTCTAGTACTAGTGCAGCCCGAATCAGGAAAAAGTTTGTCATTTATAGTGATGCATCCCTACTTGGGTTGGGTTGCGTATTGATGCAAGAGGGTCGAGTTGTAGCTGATGCGTCGAGACAACTGAAGCCACATGAGAAAAATTATCCAACCCGTGATCTTGAACTAGCTGCCATCGTGTTCGCTTTGAAAATATGGCGACATTACTTATTTGGTGAGAAGTGCCATGTATATTCGGATCACAAAAGTCTCAAATATTTGATGACTCAAAGAGACTTGAATCTGCGACAAAGACGTTGGCTCGAGTTGTTGAAAGATTATGAGCTTGTCATTGACTATCACCCGGGAAAGGCTAATGTGGTTGCAGATGCCTTAAGTAGTAAATCACTGTTTGCTTTACGAGCGATGAATGTACACTTGTCTGTTCTATCCGACAATGTGTTAGTGGCAGAATTAAAGGCCAAACCATTATTGATTCATCAAATTCGTGAAGCTCAGAAAGTCGATGATGAACTGGTTACAAAACGGGCTGAATGTGTTTGGAATATGGAATCAGAGTTTCAAATTGATGATGACGATTGTTTGAGGTTCAAAAGTCGTTTGTGCGTTCCAAGAAATTCAGAACTTATTTCGATGATTCTGAACGAAGCTCATTGTAGCCGAATCTCAATTCACCCGGGGAGTACGAAAATGTACAACGATCTGAGACGTCAGTTTTGGTGGCATGGTATGAAACGAAAAGACATTAAGTATCAGGTGGGAGACAAAGTGTTTCTTAAAGTTTCACCTTGGAAAAAGATACTCAGATTTGGCCGTAAGGGCAAATTGAGTCCGAGATACATTGGGCCGTATGAAATCTCTGAACGAGTTGGTCCAGTTGCATATAGGTTGCTTTTACCCCCTGAACTTGAAAGGATCCACAACGTTTTTCATGTTTCGATGCTTCGATGTTACAGATCTGATCTTTTGCACATAATAAGTCCCTCCGAGGTTGAAATTCAAGCCGATATGAGTTATGAAGAAGAACCAATTCGTATCCTAGCTCGTAAAGTGAAAGAGTTGCGAAACAAAAAGGTTCCTTTAATAAAAGTGTTATGGCTCAAACACGGGATGGAAGAAGCTACTTGGGAACCCGAGAACTCTATGAAAGAACGATACCCAAACCTATTTACCGGTAAGATTTTCGGGGACGAAAATTTCTTAAGTGGGGGAGAGTTGTGACAGCCCTAAAGTGACCCTAGTCGGAAAGCGGTTTCGAGACCGCTAAACCGAGTCACCAAATTATTTAAATATGATAATTATTGTCTAAAATATGTGAATATGAATGTGTGAAAGTTTTAAGCTTCGATTTAGTTAATTGCATGTGAATTTAGTTAATAGGACTTATGTGTGACACTTTTGAAATGTGATAGGTTAATCTATAAGGATCTATTAGTGCATGTAATAAAAAGGGTGGACTTGCACGTCAATTTCCCCACTTAATTGGTAGTGGCCAGCCATGACAATGAGGGTGGACAAAATGTGATGGGTAAAACATGTCATAAACATGTTATGTTAGTGTTTTATGGGAGGAATGATAAAATAAGGAGCATGGGTAATAAAATAATAGTGGTTAGTAGGAGGAGAAAGAGAAAAAGAAAAAAAAAATGAGCTAGGCTACTCCTCCATTGCCGTGACTTGAGGAAGGAAGAAGAAGAGGATTTTCTTGCTTCATGTTCGGTTGGTTGGTGTTTAGGAGGAGGTATGTTTGATGTTGTTCCATGAGATTCATGCATGTTTTTAGTTGTTAGCTTGAGTTCTACCTAGCCCATGGTTTAAATCTTTGCTATGTGATGGAGATGATATTCGGCCATGGGTGTTGTCTTCTTGGTTGGTGTTTGATGTTGTGGTGATGAGGCATGAAGATGAGTTAAGTTTCGGCTAAGGTGGATTTGTATTGATGTCATTTGCATGCTAAATGTGAAGCTTTGTAATGATACATGTGATGGTGGATTGATGACTCTTGGATTTTCTTTTTAGCATTTTTGAGTTAGACATTAAGTTCTTTGTTTAACCCATGACCAAAATTGAAATGGTATGGTGTCTTGATGCATTCGGCCATGGTAGGAAGTAGAAGAGAAATATGGTTGTTGTTCATGTTATTTGGATGAAAAATGGTAGTAAGGTGAAGTGCAAATGTTAGTATTTGATTACTAGTGTATATATGTGTATTAGCCGAGTTTTGAACTTGAAACAAAATGGTATGTAGTCAATACAAGTAACCATATTTGTAGGAAGTATTAAGCATATAATTGGCCTCAACATAGACATGCATATTCGGCCACATGAGATAGATTGGTGTTGCATGTATTTGGTTATAGGCGAGCATAATGATGAATCTATCTTGACTTAGATAATCGGCTCAAGGAGAATTTGTTAAAGTGCTTAGTTAATTGATATTAGGTTAATGATGTGTGTATTCGGTCATAAAGGTGCACATGAGGAAATGTTAGATTAATTGTATTAAATTGCTCAATGTGATTAAAAATGCGTATGACCATTTTGTATTTGAGCTAAAGGTGGCCATATGACCTATCAAACTCCTTGTCATATTCGGCCATAAGCTAGCATAATGAGACTTTAATAAGTTAAATTTGTTTGAATTAGCTCAAGAGCTTAGAGGACCAAAGTTGGATAAGGGAAAGGAAAAAGTGATCGAATAGCCGCCGAAATCGTTCGACAACATCCGAGGTAAGTTTTTGAGTAATGGATCTTAGATTATGATTCGATTAGATCATGTTTTAAGTAAATCAAAATCATGCTCTTTGTATGTAACTATTGAGCTGAAAATGATAATGCTTGATAAGTGACTTGTGTTTGAATTCTAGTTATGAAAATGAAATATAGATGTGTCATGATTTATTGATATGTGCATGGATATTCGGATGATAACCGGGCTAAGTCCCGAAGGCATTTGTGCTAGTAACTAATTTCGGGCTAAGCCCGAAGGCATTTGTGCGAGTTACTATATCCGGGCTAAGTTCCGAAGGCATTTGTGCGAGTTACTATAACCGGGCTAAGTCCCGAAGGCATTGGAGCAAGTAGCTATATCCGGCTAAATTCCGAAGGTACTTGGTTTGGGAATGAGCGATCTTGCTGTAATAATTTCAATTAATACGCTCGTAAAATCCCAACGATGAGGTACGTTTCGTATATGCATTGGAGTAGTGGATTCCTTTTAAATATTATTCGCTCAGTCAATTAATGAGCTTCCGGCCTTTGGTTAAGTTGATCCTTTATGTGTGAATATGAGGGTTGGAAATGTGAAGTAGGGTTGATTTTTGAGAATATGTGTATATGAAATTATCCGTTTAGTTATATGAATGCTATACTTCAGTTGTGCCTAATTTCATTGCTCAAAACTTACTAAGCATTAAATGCTTACTCCGTTCTTTGAATCTCTGTTTTATAGATTTTGGTTCGTCAGCTATCGGACTCGGGATTGTCGAAGTCGAAGTCGTCCACACTATCAAAGCCCTTTTGGTACACTTTTGGTTGAACTCTGAAAATGGCATGTATAGGACTACCCTTGTTGTTGTTGGTCATGTACCCTTTGGTTTTGTATAAATTTGGATAGCCATGCGAAAATGGCTTATATATACTTTGAGCATAGCATTATAATCGTTTTGTATGTTGTTCATTGAGAGGTATGGAAATGTTTGGTAACGATTAGCCATTGGAATGGTTAATCATGATCATTTTGGTGCTTTGTATGACAAATTCTAGTTGATTCATGGAAAACCATGAAATAGGTAAAGTTTACCTTAAAAACAGATGCTGACAACAGCAGTGGTGTGGATTTGAAAAATCACTAAAAATAGTAGGAATGAAATTAAATAGTGAATAAATTATGTAATCGAACCTTGATGAATCTATTTTCATATGAAAGTAACGAAATGATCATATGAGCCGTATTTTATGAGATGCTTAAGTTTTCGTGAAACAGGGCCAGAGTGATTTCTGGATCCCCTATTCCGAATTTGGAAATTCACTATAAATTAACCAGAGATAATTAGATGTCATTCCCTATATGTACAGATTCCTTTTCGAGTCTAGTTTCTTTAGAAACAAACATCATAAGTATTGAATCCCTGTACAAGGAGATATCTAAGTCGTAATGTATGAAGGTCAGAGTAGTCGAACCCTGAAACAGGGGAGAATTTAACTAATAAACTGTACTAATTGGCTCGACCAAAAATTCTAGAAAACAATTTGTAGATGGATATATGAGTCTAGTTTCAGGTAAAATTTACTAAACTGGTTTTCGAGTTTTGGAACTCAAGATATGATTTTTAAGGTGACAGTGACACAGTTAGCCAGCTTGTCTGGAAATTTTTAAAATGGTCTGTGAAAATAAATGAATTAAGTCTGTTAGCACATCGTGTTCAACTCCGGCAACGGTCTCGGGTATGGGGTGTTACAGATTTGTGGTCCCGAAACCTCTGTTCTGACTAGGTCCTATTTTGGGATGTTACAAAATATGTGTGTTCTTATTTTTCTTTCTTATTGCTTTGTGATCATTCTTACTACCATTATTGGTGTTGATTATAACAGTAGTCATGGGTCATTTTTTGGGACTAATGATTTAATTACAATGTGTTAGTAATTGAATTTTTTTGTGAATGAAGATGTAATGGTTACCATGACATAAAATAAAATCATATTGGGTGAACGGATTTAACTCAAAGAGATTAAGAATATCCTATGAGAGCATCACACATATGATAAATTTATTGGATGAGTACTTGTTAAGTTACTTTTGTAATGGAATATAATAAGGAGAGCTTAATATGGTACTTTAGTGCAATAACTTCATAACTAAATAATATTGTATTTAATATACAAAGAGCCTAAACTTAATTACAAATTATTTGAGCCCTAATGATATATGTCCAATCGGTGATCCCTCTACTAGCTTGGTACAATCTTGTATGGCTTGCATTTGAATCGGTGAGATGAATATATGAAAATGATGAATTCTAAAATAGGTTACATGTATCACTATCCATGGTGAGTACGATTTCTCGCTATAAACAATAGATGACTTAGAGATTAAATTAAATTCTTCTGATTATATTTAATTTATTGTCATTAAATAATTGAATTTTGAAGTGTAAATTAAATTCATTAGTATCATAATTTTATTGAACAAGATAATTAAATTTATTTACTCATAGATTCTACCTTTGTAAAGTCGTCATGAATTTAACATAATTATATTTGAGTTGAGAAAATAATTTAATTAGGAAAAATAATTAAATTTATTTTAATTAATTAATTAATATTTTTTATACATGCATAGATGGGGTGAAATTTATTAAATTTCATTCACCGAAGCTGTCAATTTTAAAGTTTAGAAAATCAGTTGACTTGCGATGACTTTTGGGATGGGATCTAAGCATTTCTGAGTTGAGATGTCTTCATAGAGTTTGAAGATCTATCTTAGCTTTGAAATGCATTTTGAATCACTCGATTTTGAGTTTGAAAGCTCAAGTTATGACCGTTTTAGTGAAGATTGTGCGAGCAAAATACAAGAATTACGAGTCCTAGACTTTTAGTTCGAGTTTAAATCATATTGGGTTCGATCTTTAGGCTTAATTTTTATTACATATGATCCCAATATTGAATTTATTAGGTTTTATTATTTTATTATTTATTTATTCCAAATTTAGGATAATTTTTAAGTAGTTTAAGTAGTTTAAGTTGTTTAGGAGTTTTCTGTTTTTAGTCAAACAAGTAAGTTTAGTTTAAAACTATTTCTTGTTAAGATTAATTAGAGTTTCAACATAGTTGAGAGTTTTATTTGGATATACTCAGCTAGCCTATATAAACGTCTTTTCATTGTTTATTAGATACACAATTGTTTTTATTAATAAAGTTTTCGACTCTGGAAGTTAGTTTCTTTGTGCAAGATTTCTTTCATGTAATTTTTAGTAGTTTTCTTCTCGATTTTCTTTAAGAGTCGTGGGAATTCATTTTTCATCCTTCAATTTGCTAAAGATTATTTCTTAGAGGGTTGATTAGAACTATTAATTGAGTTTCTTGGGATTTATATCTCAAATGGTTCAATTAGACATTTATCTATCTATCCATCATATTCATCGATTTACTCGTTCCATCATCTACTTTGTTTTCTTTTAATTTTCATTTATTTATTATTTTTATTTATTTTTTGTTCTCAAATTTCTTCTTTTATTGTTTTCGTTTTCTTTATTTCTAAATTTGTTTATTTATTCTTCACAGGTCAGATCTAAATCCTTCTTTCTTGAGTGGAACAACTTGAATATGATCATTGGTCTACTTTTTTTTTTATCAATTATGAGAAATAGAAAATTGTTTATTGGGTTGGTTAAATTATATAAATTAATTAAAAGTCCAGATAACACATAATTGTATCCAATACATGAGACAAACCCAATTATTCATCTCACATAGCATAGACAGTAGCCTTAGCTCCTAGAGTATGGGGTGTCCTAGCCCATAGCCTATCCTAGTAACGGATAGGTGTATTTTTTAGTAAAATATTATTATTTTGCTTCTTCTTGGTAAAGCAATACTTTTGTGATTTTCTCTATAAATAAGGACTATGAGTTAGGTAAAAAATGACGATACTAGTCAAAATTTAATGAAATTTATTCTTCAAATAAATTCTAACTTTGAGAGTTTGCCATCGACTTATAGCCTTTGAGAGTTATTAATTTTCCCCACTGGAATATTAATTAAATTTTCATTGTATTCATCGGTTTGTGAATTAGAGGCTACACTCTAAGCAAGCTAAGGTTCGAGAATAGCAAAGAATATCGTGTTGGTTGAAAATAAGGGAACAACACAGCTCATCTATTCCAAAACACATGTATGAATTTAATAAATAATTTATTGTTATAAATAACTTAATAGTTTAGTTTTTTTTTTAAAATTAATTTTTCCAAGATAATTATGGTATGAGAGAAAGTGCTACACCTAGTAAAAATAGCACGATATATTTCCAAACCTTTTTCCTTCTTTACTTGATGAAGCTTGGAATTGACTTGAACATCATAAAGCACACCTGCCTTTGACAGAAATTGTACATTGAAAAGTTCTGCCAAGACTTTGTCTACCCATTCCTCCCAACCCGTAACTGGCCAGAAGTTAGCGAGCTTTGTAACAAAAAGGGGAAATCAAAGTTTAAAAATAAAGCTAGTTGGGAAAATAAACTGAAAGTTGTTCCCAGCTTGAGAAAATTAATTTGTTTTCAATTCAACTCTGCTCGCCTTAATAACTAAATCTTCCCAACTTTTAGGGACCGATGGCACAATCCCATCCTTATTAGCTCTAAGGGTAAGTCTTTTAGAGGGAATTCTTCGAAACGTTTATTTTTCGCGTCTTTGAAGTTGGGCAAGCATCTCTAGAAGGCTTGACTTGTGCAAGTTCGTCGTCTTCACCATAATGAGAAAGAAGAGAATGCTACCAAAAAAAAAAAAAGAATGGTCAAAATCAAATGTCAATCTAACGCAAACAACTAATTCTCATGTTACCTTTTTATCTTTTTTAACCATTCTATTTTATATACACGTGTTGCATTATAATAGAGTAAAAAGAAGCATATATATAGTACATGGGACCTGGTGACAATACAATTATTTATAAATTTATAAAGTTTATGTTTTACAAATGATTCACACAATAATCTTTAATAATTTTACAATTGAAAAGGCTTTTGAAAATCAAAAGATGAAAAAGAAAAAGGCTTCCTTATCTTTTCTTTCTTTCTTTAAAACTTTTTTTAAAGAAGACATTTTCAAGAGTTTAATACTAAAAGGAATTGAGTGTTGTATAGGCTTTAAAAAAAAAGAGTTTTCCAAGATAAAGGAAGGAGAGAAAAAAAAAAGCATAATGATTTTTCAGTCCTCCAATTTTATAAAAAAATTATTTTAGTCATTCATTTATTTTTTCATCTTTTTTACCATTGAATTTATATTTTTTGTCAAATCACGTCAAAATAGATGCAAAATTTATTGTTAACTTTATTGATGTGGCATTGATAACATATTAATTTGCATACTATTTTGTGCTTAATTAGGTTTATTTTTGAATTGATCCCTACTAAATTAGTACTTTTACTTTTTAATCTTGTCAGGGATGCAATTTGAAACGCTAAGAGACAAAAACGAGTAGAAAAGGACCAAAACTAAAACACAATCAATAAAAATGAGGCCAAATAAAAAATGTGGAGAAAAGACAATGACTTATCAAAATTTTTGACTTTGAAAAGCCAAAAATAAAAAAATCTTATTTTATTTTATTTTGATTTTATATTAAATTGGTTAAGGCCAAATATAGCAAATTCTATGTATATAAATAGGGTCTTAATGTTCTTTAGAAAGAGACCCCTTAATTTTACATTTTATTTCAATTTGGAATTGAATAGCCATTATTTATTTTTTTTCATTCAAGTTGGCATGACCATTCTGTTTCCATTTCTTTATTCTTTCAAGTTGGTCTAATTGCTTTTCAAGTACCTTTCTTTCCTAATTTTCACCATCATCATCAAATCACCTTTCAATTCTACAAAGCATGAATAATTTCATGCTTCACTAAATTCCATTTTAGCTTTAGGCCGGTGTTCTTTTTGATCGAGAATCGTGAGATACGTATTCGTGCTAAAAATCCTTCCAATCGGTATTCATATTTTTCCTAAGTATCGGGATTGACAACACATCCCCTAAGGTTAACTCGATTCCAAGTCAAAAAGTGCACATTGGGTTGGAGTTGTGTTGCTCACAGTTGGAGAAACGAATCAGTCGTACTGTATTCGAATCTCCGAGAACAAATCAAGGAGGAAGTGATTCAGTTTAAACGACCCACGCAGTTGAGGCCATTAATTCAATTTGGGTTCTTAGAGAGCAAGGCTGCCAGAATCTTGAATCGAGAACATGTGTATCTCGGTTAGATAATTTATAAGGGTTGGTTTGCAGGTCGTACTGGGACCAGCTACGAGAGGAGGAGTTGGTGGTTAAGACGTTCTTAACTGCTATAAAGATTAATTTTCAAGGATCAATTCTTGAACCAGAATCTACCGAGTCTAGGGCTAAGGCTTATTATATTTGATTACAAAATCCGAATATAATTTCCAATTTAAATTCCTATTTATTTAGTTATTTATTTATGATGTTTCAATTATTTAGTTTCTAAACATTTTGAAACTCCCCTGATCTATCTGTTTATTTTTCAACAGACCTGTTTGGAGTCGTGGGCACGACCTTTGCCACGACCTTCAACACAACAAACGTTCTATCCACGAGATAAACGCAAAAGTTGCTAATAACATTCAATCCCTGTAGACTCAACCCTACTATCACTCTTTACTACTATTTAAAGTTATTTTTGTAGGAATTATTTTTGGTGGTTTCGATGCCCATCAAACTTTGGTGCCGTTGCCGAGGATTGGAGATATTTTTCTATTTTTTTTTTGTTTACCTTATGACCAAATCAGAACAGAGAACTCTAGAGTTTGAACCAGAAATTGAGAAATTGGCCAAACAATTGCAGAAAGAAGCCATTCGACGTGGTAAATGGCCAAATCCCAGATTCGAAACCATATCATATATCGAGGAAATTTTCTTGTTCGACGAACCAAATGAGATGGCTGAACAGACGATACGCCAACTCGCTACGGCACTAGATGAACAACAACCCTTATGTATAACCTATCCTGCGGGAGGAACGATGTTTGAGTTAAAATCTGGTTTGATTCATTTACTACCCACCTTTCGTGAACTATAGAACTACTCACCCACCTTAAAGAGTTCCATATGGTGTGCACAGGCATGAAGCCTCAAGGAGTAACCGAAGACCAAATCAAACTTCGTGCTTTTCCTTTCTTATTAGCTAACTCTACTAAAGAGTGGCTATTTTATTTACCCCTAGGATCTTTCAACACATGGTCTGACATGTCTCGTTTGTTTCCTGATAGGTTCTTCCCTGCAGCTCGAGCAATCAAACTAAGAAGGGACATCGTAGGAATTCGTCAGAATGAGACTAAATCACTCTACAATTACTAGGAGCGATACAAAAATTTGTGTACAAGTTGCCCACAACATGGACTGACTGAACAGTCACTCTTGCAATATTTCTATGAGGGTTTGCTCTCGATGGAAATGAAAATGATAGATGCTGCAAGTGGAAGGGCACTAGTCAATATGACTCCTCAGAGAGCTAAAAAGTTGATCTCAACCATGGCTACCAACTCTCAAGAATTCTGACCTGCTACAGAACCCACGAGACAGGTTCATGGGTTGAATTCTTTATCTTTGGAAGATAAAATCGATAAGCTAACTAACGTTGTTCAAACTTTTCTTACAGATAAAATGAGCCCAGTACGGTTGTGCAAAACTTGCGCTAAGCCAGACCATCTGATGGACTCATGTCTAATTTTACATGAGGATTCGACAAAACAAGCAAATGTTGTAAAGAACTTTCTAGGACTGCCTCAAAGGAGATATGACCCCTACTCGAACTCGTATAATGTGGGGTGAAAAGATCACCCAAATCTAAGTTATGGGTCGAATCCTCGGTTCAACCAATCGTACCAACAAAGGCCGCCTCAGAATCAACAGTTACCACCCCCAAAGTCATCTTTAGAAGCCATAGTGGAAAGGTTGGCCAATAGTACTGAGAAATTTCAACAAAAAACTAACATACATTTACAGGAATTGGATAAGCAAGTGAGCAAACTCGCACTCATGGTTAGCCGTTTGGAGTCCCAAGGCAAACTGCCATCCCAAGTTGAGAAAAACCCTTGACACAATGCAAATGCTATGACATTGATGAGTGGAAAGGTTTTGGAGTCCGTGCTTGACATGAGTCGCGCCCACGATGTAACACCCTTAACCTGTATCCATCGTCGGAATAAGGTTACAAGGAATTACTAATCAACCACAACATAATTCGTACATTAGTGCAATCGTAATTAAAATCCATTCATATCAAACACATTATCCCTTGTAAGGTCCTACGAAACCTTAAAACATGCTTAGAAGTGGTTCGGGACGACACTGATAACATATACAAACTTTAGGAAACTTAGAAATTTTTTTTTAATTCAGGGTTACACGTCCGTGTGAACAAGCTGTGTGCCCACACGGTTACCAGACATGCCTGTATCAAAAGCCGTGTGAAAAAAAGGCATAGATACTGACTTGTACCACATGGCCGGAGACACGCCCGTGTGCCATAGCCGTGGAAAAACTAAAGAGGTCACTGACTTGTACCACACGACCGGAGACACACCCGTGTGCCATGGCCATGGGAAAACTAGGGAGGTTACTGACTTGGGTCACACGACCGACCACACGCCCATGTGCCAGCTCGTGTTCCATGCAGGGCTAGTAGACACGCCTGTGTGACTAGGTCGTGCCGAACCTCTAGGGTATACTGACTTTAATTCGAAGGGTATCCTAGGAGACACACGGTCATACAGCATGATCGTGTGTCACACACTACTGAGACACACGCCCGTGTCTCTGACCGTATGGACAAAAATAGGCCATTTGCAAAGCCAATTTGCCACCCTTTTCTCATACACACATAGTAACCAACTTGAAACCTTTACCATACACTTATAAGCATCCAAAACATACCAATTCACACACATATCATGCCATTTATCATCAACCATTCAACGACTCAATTCCACCTTCAAAACCTACCAAATAATTATGCTAAAATTATCACAACTTGTATAAGTTCCATATACATTAATTCATCATATAATCAACTATTTCATATCACAAAACACATCATTAAACTATATCAACAACTAAGGCCAACATACTAAAAACAACCCAATATATATAAGGCATTATGCATATCAATTAGGCCAACTAAAATGACTAAATACATGCCAACATTTTCAAAAAAAGCTAGCCAAATCTCATGGCTATATCAAATTTAACGCCCCAATTTTTGGGAATTCTGTGAAAGTTGGCAAAATTTCATGCTTTGATTTTGTCATTTGTGAGTGAAATTATGAAATAGGATCTATGTGAAAATGTTTGAAAATGCTATAGGCTAATTTGTAGTGGCCAAATAAATAGTAGTGCAAAATAGGAGGATTTGTATGTCAAACCTCCAATTTTACAAGAAGTGGCCGGCCATCATGTTGCTGAAGACAATATGTGCACTTGATATCCATAATTTATGGTACAAATTGATAAAAAAATTGATAATGGGTTAGGTAAATGTTCCATGATGGGCATTTTTTTATTAACATTATGGCATAGGTATGGCACAAATAATATAGGTTATTTTGTGTCATAAAATGTTGGGTAATAAAATAACAAAAGCATGAAAAGAACAAAGTTTTGTCCATCTTTGTTCATCATAGCCGAAAGTTAGAGAAGAGAAAGGAGAGGAGAAAGCTCTTGAGTATTCGGTCACTAGGAGGAGGAAAATTGAAGGTAAGTTCTTGGTACCTTGCTTCTATTTTGAGGTTCATGAGTTCTTCTTGATTCTACCTTAACTCTTGAAGCATATTTTGGTTTTTAGTTGTGTTGTGAGCATTTAGTCATGAATTAAAATGAAGGAAATGGTTGTTGTTTCATGTTCTTCTGATGAAAAATGGAAGATAGATGAAGTTGAGCCAAACAAATGAGCATGCATGTGCCTTAGATGCTAAAGGGAAAAATCGGCTAACATGTTGTGCTTTAAAATGATGAAATGGAGATTATATTTAAGTAAAATCATAGATATGTGATGATTGATTGGTGATATACATGTTTAAATAACATGCATGCAAGTTATGTGTGAAAGAGTGATTTGGTAATAAATCTGCTTGGGACAGCAGCAGTAACGTGACTTTGGAAAATCACCATAAATTGTGAGAGATGAGTTAGAAGGTGAATAAATTATGTAATTAAATCTTAATGAGTCTAGTTTCAAATGAAATAAACAAGAACATATTTTGAATTCTGTACAATGATAAATTGGATTCGTAATGAAGAGTGGTCAGATTAGTCAAACAGTGAAACATGGGAAACTTTGAGAAAAATCTGGTATTGATTGGCTAAACCAAAAATTATGAAAATTTTATGGATAGAAGATATATGAGTCTATTTTTAGGGAAAATTAACGACACTTGATTTGGAGTTTTGTAGCTCCAGTTATAAATGATTTAGTGGCTATTGTTTAGGAAGACAACTTGTAGTGAAATTATGATTATGTGGTAAACATTGACAAAAATTTGTTAATGAGTTGCTTATTGATTTCTTATAAGCTTACTATGATCTGTAGGTGTGGTTAGCCGAATATTGTAAGGGGTTAATATGTAGTTCATATTTGATTAGTTAGATTAACGTGTTAGTAATCCAATTGTAGGCAGTTCGTGTGTGGATCTCGTCAGCATATTGTCGCAAATAGGTGTGTAACTAATACCCTCTTATAGACTAGATCGGCACAAGCCGAAAAGCCGAAATGCCAAAAAGCCGGTATTTTGAGATCTTGCGAGTGTGTGAATGCTCATGAGATTAATAGTTTGATGTATATGGTAAATTAAAGTGATAAGACTGTAGAGTGCATGATTCCATGCATTTTGATATTTTTGGGCTTAATGGGCCAAGAACGGGATAATGGGCCAACGGGCCCAAATTGTTAAGAAAACGCGATAAGTGTTTCTGATCGTACGTAAATGACTATGTTATGTATGAAAACCTTAAGAATAGTTAAATTACTTGAATACCCCTATGTATGCAAAATTACCATTATACCCCTAGGGTTACTTTTGACTGAAAAGCATGACGATCTAATTCTGTATGATGTATGCCATGATTATATATCTGTTGCATGGGGACTTGGGTTATACTATGGAGGAAGCATCCTGGTGGCTATGCCACAATTTATCTAATCTGGTGGCTCTGCCACATATATCTATCCTGGTGGCTATGCCACAATTATCTGATCTGGTGGCTCTGCCACATATATCTGTTCTGGTGGCTATGCCACATTATCTATATCTGGTGACCTCGTCACAATATCTGGCAGCCTCGCTGCAATTTTTGTGGTGTGTAGCGGTTGGGTGGGTCGAGTAGTCTCCCCACATGGTGTAAGGCTGGTACGGGGGTGTTATGGATGAATCTGGGTTGGGTTTCTGCATAAACATGTAATATCTGTTCTGTTCTGTTATGGGCCTATGGGCTTTATTCTGAATTCTGTTCTGGGCTAAGGCCAACTTATTCTATTTCTGTGGTTTGAGCTGATATAGGTTATGGTTGGGTTAATTTACACACTGAGTTTCCCCAAACTCACCCCTTTTATTTTCATCCACGCAGGTAATCCCCAACCATAGTGGGCTTGGAGCTGTGAGGGAATTTGGAGTGGCCACCCGTTTTGAAAGTTTGATTTTCTTCTGGTGAACTGGACATCCTTTTATTTACATTTGAAGTTTTGGGTTTTTAAATGTAATAAGGACGCTTAATTATTTTTTATGGTTTTAATATGTATTACTAAGATAGGTATTACTTATTTTAACTGTTGAAATTGGATAGCTTTAGGGTGCGTTTTCAAAAACAACAATTGATTTCAAAATAACACGACAACAAGCAAAGCTTCCGCAATGAAAGTATTTTCCAAAATTAATCACTTTTCCTAAAATGACTTAATCAAATCGGTTTCCTAGAAATATCCATGACATTAAGGTGTGACAATGGCGGTATGCATGTCTAGGATTGGATCCGAAGGGAGCTTGGTACTTAAGCAGTCCGATGGACTCACCACTTCTTTTCCGGTTTCCTACCTAGTGCACAGCTTCCATTCACTTTAACCTATAATGAAATTATCTTTTAAAACACTAAGTAAGTTTTCCTGGATCAACAATATAAAATGTTTTTAACGCTTCGATGTGGCATGTCGGATCCGGTCATAACGTCTGGGCCGGGTTTGGGATGTTACATTTAGTGGTATCAGAGCCTAGGTTGCAACAACTCAGCTGTGGAATGGGTTTACAAAAAAAATAAAGATTTTCAAAAAATAAAAAAAATTATAAAGATTGCGAAAAACGCGATTTTCAAAATTTAGATCTTTAGAAGGTGGCATTCCGAATCTCCGGCCCAAGCCTGTAAGTATTACTCTGAACTTTTCTGAATATTCTCCTGAATTATCTGTCTGTACTGAAACCCTATTAGGATACTCTAGATAGGATGATACTGAAACCATAGGAAAATTTGATAAGAGACTGAAACTGTAGCTAGACTTCGATTCTGCAAAAACAAACTCTGAATTTCTATCTGATTCATAAAACATCTGTAATAAACACTGGAATATTAATTGATGCATAAAATTCGTAATCAAGATAATACGATATGAGTACAAGAAGCCGTGGACGGAGTCGAGGAAGTGCTCGAGTGAGATCTTCGTCTTCGAGACATATGCCGGCGGTGGATGCACCGGTACCACCGGCAACAGAGGTAGAGTCTCATGACCATGGTGCCGAGGATGATGCCCTGTCACAGGCAATGCTTCGTGTTCTGGAAAGGGTTACCGGGGCAAGTACGGGCAATGGAGTTCGGGGACCTATTTCTGAACGACTTTGGGCCAACGGAGCGGAGATCTTTAGGGGTGTGTCTGGTATCACCTCGAATGTGGCAGAATATTAATTGGAGGCCACAGAACGAATTATGGATGACTTGGATTGCTCTATGGAGCAGAAGCTGAAGGGAGCCATATCATTGCTACGGGACGAGGCTTACCAGTGGTGGCTCACTATGAGAGAAGGAACCCCAGCTGATAGGGTAACTTAGGAACTGTTTAAGACGGCCTTTAAAAGGAAGTATGTTGGAGCAAGTTATGTGGATGCCCGCAGGAAGGAATTCCTGAATCTGGTGCAAGAAGGTAAAATAGTTGCCGAGTACGAGGCCGAGTTTCTGAGGTTGAGTCGGTATGCCGTGGGCATAGTTGCTACGGAGTATTAGCGAAGTGTGCGCTTCAAGGATGGTCTTAGAGATGACCTCAGGGTGTTAATCGCTCCGCAGAGGGAGCGAGACTTCACGGTCTTGGTGGAGAAGGCAAGGATCGCTGAGGAGGTTAAGCGTGCTGAAAAGCAAAATCGGGAGAAGGATTGGAACAGTTTTCGGAGGGATTCAGGACCCTCGGGTGGTGCAAATAGGATTATTAAGAGAGCAAGAGTGGAGGAACCAGTTCGAGCAATGCTGATGAATGTGGTCAGACCATCAATTAGTGGAGACTGTGGTAAGGTACATTTGGGCGAGTGTAGGAAACGCTGTGGTGCTTGTTTCCGATGTGGATCAATGGAGCATAGAGTACGGGACTGCCCTCAGAAAGCTGATCAGGTTCAAGTTGCTGAACAGAGGATTGCTCAACCTGTAAGGGGTAGACCCTAACCACCGAGAGGACGTGGACAAGGTAGGGGTGGAAATAGAAATGGTCGAGGTCGGAGGGCACCTAGCAGAGGTGTCGAAAATGCTAAAGCTCAACAGCCAACTTTGGTGTATGCAGCTCATCGTCGAGAGGAGGGCGACGCACCTGACGTC
Source organism: Gossypium hirsutum (assembly GCF_007990345.1). Taxonomy (NCBI): domain Eukaryota; kingdom Viridiplantae; phylum Streptophyta; class Magnoliopsida; order Malvales; family Malvaceae; genus Gossypium; species Gossypium hirsutum. Next base: position 87,742,809 of record NC_053426.1, read on the forward strand.
ATAACTGGTACATTCTTGGTTTCTGGCATGCCATATACTACTTTGGTGGATATTGGATCTACTCATTCCTATGTTGCATGTGCCATATCTGGGTTGTTGGGTGTGCACTCTGAGAAGATGGTAAGTGGGGTATCTGTACTAAGTCCTTTGGGTCACTCGGTTAGGGTAGACAAACTGTATAGGGATGTACCATTAGAAACTCAAGGTAAGATTTTCCCTGAAGATCCGATGGAGTTACCGTTCAGAGAGTTTGATCTCATTTTGGGAATGGACTGGCTTGTTAAGCATAAAGCGACCCTAGATTGTGCTGCTAAACGAATGGTGTTAAGGACCACAAAGGATGAGGAGGTTATGGTGATAGGTGAGCGAAGGGATTATTTGTCTAATGTGGTGTCGGTATTAAGAGCCAAGAAGTGGATTCGGAAAGGTTGTGAGGCATATTTGGCATTTGTAAGTCAGTCGAAAGAGGAATGACTGACAGTGGATAAGGTTAGGACCGTAAAGGAGTTCCAAGATGTTTTTCTGGAGGAGCTTCCAAGATTGCCTCCGAACCGAGAAGTTGAGTTTGGAATAGATTTGTTGCCTGGAACGGCGTCTGTGTCCATCGCACCGTATAGGATGGCACCGAAGGAGTTAGTAGAGTTAAAGGCTCAAATTCAAGAGTTGTTGGATAGGGGCTTCATTAGGCCAAGCGTGTCTCCATGGGGAGCACCGGTGCTATTCGTGCAAAAGAAGGATGGTACAATGCGAATGTGCATTGATTATCTCCAGTTGAACAAACTGACGATTAAAAATAAGTATCCACTGCCAAGGATTGACGATCTGTTTGACCAACTTAGAGGAGCTTCTGTATTTTCCAAGATCGACCTTCGATCTGGATATCATCAGTTAAGAGTCAAGGAGGCAGATATCCATAAGACGACATTCAGGACTAGGTATGGTCATTACGAGTTTCTGGTTATACCATTTGGACTGACGAACGCTCCTGTAGCATTTATGGATCTGGTGAATCATGTGTTCTAACCATTTTTTGATCAGTTCGTAGTCGTCTTTATTAACGATATCCTGGTATATTCTGAAACTGAAACGAAACATGATGAGCATCTCCGTATAGTGCTGCAAGTGTTAAGGGAGAAGGAACTCTTTGTGAAGTTCAGCAAGTCTGAACTTTGGTTGAGGGAGGTAACCTTCTTAGGACATGCGGTCTCTGCTGAGGGGATTAAGGTGGACCCTCGGAAAATTGAAGCGATTTTGGAGTGGAAGCCGCCTAGGTTAGTGTCGGAAATACGGAGTTTCCTAGGACTGGCAGGATACTATAGAAGGTTTGTGGAAGGTTTTTCTGTGATGGCAGCACCTTCAACAAAACTCATAAGGAAAGGAGTACGTTTGTATGGACTAAGAAGCAGCAGGAAGCTTTTGAGAAGTTGAAGAAAGTTCTGACTGAAGCACCTGTGTTAATTCAACCGGAGTTTGGGAAGGATTTTACTGTGTACAGTGACGCATCACACATGGGTTTGGGCTGCGTGTTAATGCAGGAGGGTAAGGAGGTTGCATATGCATCACGACAGCTTAAACCTCACGAAAGGAACTATCCTACTCATGATTTGGAGTTGGCGGCAATGATATTTGCACTTAAGATTTGGAGACATTACTTGTACGGGGAGAGGTGTATTATATACACAGACCACAACAGTCTTAAGTATTTGTTGACTCAGAAGGAGTTGAACCTTAGGCAAAGGAGATGGATTGAGTTGCTTAAGGATTATGACTGTTCGATCAAGTATCACCCAGGCAAGGCTAATGTAGTAGCCAATGCTTTAAGTCGTAGAACCGTATCTAATCTGAGAGCAATGTTTGCTCGTTTGAGTCTGTATGATGATGGCAGTTTGTTGGCTGAATTACAAGTAAGGCCAACCTGGGTGGACCAGATTAAGGAAAAGCAGTTAGAAGATGAGTCTTTCGTTGCTCGTTTTCAACAAGTTAAGGAAGGGGAAACTTCTGAGTTCGGTTTAAATGGTGATGGAGTTCTGTGTTTCCGAGGAAGAATTTGTGTTTCGAGAGACTCTGATTTAAGGCAGACAATATTGAAGGAAGCTCATGGGGGACTATGTGCCATGCATCCTGGAGGGAATAAGTTGTATCACGACTTGCGAGAATTGTACTGGTGGCCTGGACTTAAGCGAGAAGTAACGGAGTTTGTAGGAAAATGTCTAACATGCCAACAAGTGAAAGCTAAGCATCAATTACCTTCTGGACTGTTACAGCTGGTGAAGATACCACTTTGGAAGTGGGAGAGGGTAACCATGGACTTTGTGAGTGGGTTGCCTTTGACACCATCAAAGAAAGACTCGATGTGGGTGATTGTGGATAGGTTGACCAAATCAGCCCATTTCATACCTGTACGTACTGGCTTTTCATTTCAAAAGTTAGCCAAGCTGTATGTGGCGGAGATTGTACGACTTCATGGAGTCCAGTTTCGATTGTCTCTGATCGGGATCCCAGATTCACATCTCGGTTTTGGCAAAAGTTGCATGAGGTGTTGGGGACGCGATTGAACTTTAGTACGGCTTTCCATCCCCAAACTGATGGTCAGTCAGAGAGGGTTATTCAGATTCTGGAGGACATGTTGAGGGGCTGCGTGATTGACTTTCAAGGTAGTTGGGAGGATTACTTGCTGTTGGCAGAATTCGCGTACAATAACAGTTACCAGGCGAGTATTCGAATGGCACCGTATGAAGCACTGTATGGACGAAGGTGTCGTACACCTAGTTGTTGGACTGAACTAGGAGGGCGACAAATTCTTGGACCAGAGTTGGTAGCTGATACTTAGGATAAGGTCAGAATAATTAGGGACCAGTTAAAAGAAGCATCTGATAGGCAAAAGTCGTATGCAGATTTGAAGTGTAAGGAGATTGAGTACTCAGTAGGTGATATGGTCTTCTTAAAGGTTTCTCCTTGGAATAAGATACTAAGGTTCGGTAAGAAGGGCAAGTTGAGTCCACGATTCATTGGGCCTTATCGGGTTTTGAAGCGAGTAGGCCCAGTGGCTTATCAGTTGGAATTGCCTCCAGAGTTAGACAGGATTCATGATGTTTTTCACGTTTCCATGTTAAGGCGTTATCGTTCTAACCCTGCTCATGTCCCGCCAGTTGCAGAAATGGAAGTTCAGACTGATTTGACCTTTGAGGAGGAGCCTGTGCAAATATTGGCTCGAGATGTTAAAGTTCTCGGAAGGAAATCTGTCCCGTTAGTGAAAGTGCTTTGGCGTAATCATGGAAGGGAAGAAGCTACTTGGGAATCATAAGAGACTATGCGTCAACAATACCCTCAACTATTTGAATTAGGTAAATTTCGAGGCAGAACTTACTTTGAGGGGGGTAGAGTTGTAACGCCCCAATTTTTGGGAATTCTGTGAATGTTGGCAAAATTTCATACTTTGATTTTGTCATTTGTGAGTGAAATTATGAAATAGGACCTATGTGAAAATGTTTGAAAATGCTATAGGCTAATTTGTAGTGGCCAAATAAATAGTAGTGCAAAATAGGAGGATTTGTATGTCAAACCTCCCATTTTACAAGAAGTGGCTGGCCATCATGTTGTTGAAGACAATATGTGCACTTGATATCCATAATTTATGGTACAAATTGATAAAAAAAAATTGATAATGGGTTAGGTAAATATTCCATGATGGGCATGATAAGCATTATGGGCATTTTTTTATTGACATTATGGCATAGGTATGGCACAAATAATATAGGTTATTTTGTGTCATAAAATGTTGGGTAATAAAATAACAAAAGGATGAAAAGTACAAAGTTTTGTCCATCTTTGTTCATCATAGCCGAAAGTTAGAGAAGAGAAACGAGAGGAGAAAGCTATTGAGTATTCGGTCACTAGGATGAGGAAAATTGAAGGTAAGTTCTTGGTACCTTGCTTCTATTTTGAGGTTCATGAGTTCTTCTTGATTCTACCTTAACTCTTGAAGCATATTTTGGTTTTTAGTTGTGTTGTGAGCATTTAGTCATGAATTAAAATGAAGGAAATGGTTGTTGTTTCATGTTCTTTTGATGAAAAATGGAAGATAGGTGAAGTTGAACCAAACAAATGAGCATGCATGTGCCTTAGATGCTAAAGGGAAAAATCGGCTAACATGTTGTGCTTTAAAATGATGAAATGGAGATTATACTTAAGTAAAATCATAGATATGTGATGATTGATTGGTGATATACATGTTTAAATAACATGCATGCAAGTTATGTGTGAAAGAGTGATTTGGTAATAAATCTGCTTGGGACAGCAGCAGTAACGTGACTTTGGAAAATCACCATAAATTGTGAGAGATGAGTTAGAAGGTGAATAAATTATGTAATTAAATCTTAATAAGTCTAGTTTCAAATGAAATAAACAAGAACATATTTTGAATTCTGTACAATGAGAAATTTGATTCGTAATGAAGAGTGGTCAGATTAGTCAAACAGTGAAACATGGGAAAATTTGAGAAAAATCTGGTATTGATTGGCTAAACCAAATATTCTGAAATTTTTATTGATAGAAGATATATGAGTCTATTTTCAAAGAAAATTAACGGCACTTGATTTGGAGTTTCGTAGCTCCAGTTATAAATGATTTAGTGGCTGTTGTTTGGGAAGACAGCTTGCAGTGAAATTATGATTATGTGGTAAACATTGACAAAAATTTTTTAATGAGTTGCTTATTGATTTCTTATAAGCTTACTATGATCTGTAGGTGTGGTTGGCCGAATATTGTAAGGGGTTAATATGTAGTTCGTATTTGAATAGTTAGATTAACGTGTTAGTAATCCAATTGTAGGCAGTTCGTGTGTGGATCTCGTCAGCATATTGTCGCAAACAGGTGTGTAACTAACACCCTCTTATAGACTAGATCGGCACAAGCCGAAAAGCCGAAATGCTGAAAAGCCGGTATTTTGAGATCTTGTGAGTGTGTGAATGTTCATGAGATTAATAGTTTGATGTATATGGTAAATTAAAGTGATAAGACTGCAGAGTGCGCGATTCCGTGCATTTCGATATTTTTGGGCTTAATGGGCCAAAAACGGGATAATAGGCCAACGGGCCCAAATTGTTAAGAAAACGCGGTAAGTGTTTCTGATTGTACGTAAATGACTATGTTATGTATGAAAACCTTAAGAATAGTTAAATTACTTGAATACCCCTATGTATGCAAAATTACCATTATACCCCTAGGGTTACTTTTGACTGAAAAGCATGACGATCTGATTCTGTATGATGTATGCCATGATTATATATCTGTTGCATGGGGACTTGGGTTATACTATGGAGGAAGCGTCCTGGTGGCTATGCCAAAATTTATCTAATCTGGTGGCTCTGCCACATATATCTGTCCTGGTGGCTATGGCACAATTATCTGATCTGGTGGCTCTGCCATATATATCTATTCTGGTGGCTCTGCCACAATATCTGTATCTGGTGACTTAGTCACAATATCTGGCAGCCTCGCTGTGATTTCTGTGATGTGTAGCGGTTGGGTGGGTCGAGTAGTCTCCCCACATGGTGTAAGGCTGGTACGGGGGTGTTATGGATGAATCTGGGTTGGGTTTCTGCATAAACATGTAATATTTGTTCTGTTCTGTTATGGGCCTATGGGCTTTATTCTGAATTCTGTTCTGGGCTAAGGCCAACTTATTCTATTTCTATTGTTTAAGCTGATATAGGCTATGCTTGGGTTAATTTACACACTGAGTTTCCCCAAACTCACCCCTTTTATTTTCATCCACGCAGGTGATCCCCAACCATAGTGGGCTTGGAGCTGTGAGAGAAATCGGAGTGGCCACCCGTTCTGAAAGTTTGATTTTCTTCTGGTGAACTGGACATCCTTTTATTTACGTTTGAAGTTTTGGGTTTTTAAATGTAATAAGGCCGCTTAATTATTTTTGATGGTTTTAATATGTATTACTAAGATAGGTATTACTTATTTTAACTGTTGAAATTGGATAGCTTTAGGGCGCGTTTTCAAAAACAACAATTGATTTCAAAATAACACGACAACAAGCAAAGCTTCCACAATGAAAGTATTTTCCAAAATTAATCACTTTTCCTAAAAATGACTTAATCAAATCGGTTTCCTAGAAATATCCATGACGTTAAGGTGCGGCAATGGCGGTATGCATGTCTAGGATTGGATCCGAAGGGAGCTTGGTACTTAAGCAGTCCAATGGACTCACCACCTCTTTTTCAGTTTCCTACCTGGTGCACAGCTTCCATTCACTTTAACCTATAATGAAATTATCTTTTAAAACACTAAGTAAGTTTTCCTGGATCAACAATATAAAATGTTTTAAACACTTCGATGTGGCATGTCGGATCCGGTCATAACGTCTAGGCCGGGTTTGAGATGTTACATCAAATCTCAAATCATATCATCAACTCACTAGTGTATACATGCCATATACCATATTTATAAGCATCCAAAAACACCAAGAAGTAGTCGATAGTGTGATGATAGTTCCCGATGATCCCCAATGTCCGAACTAGCTTTAATACTCTATAAAACATAGACAAATAACACACAATAAGCTTCATATCTTAGTAAGTTCGTACTAAATATTTACTCAACAATTCATAATATACAAATCGTCAATTGATAAACACTTAATAAATCTCATATCATCATTCGATTCTAATCCATGGCCATTTATCATATATATACAAATCCATCAAGCTTCATACACATAGTATCAGCTACCACATAGGTATTGTACGTACCTGTACTTTCTCATATTATTTATTTCATTCTCACCTCTTTGTTCGATGCATTAAATCATTCGGAAATTTTTTAATACTCTAAGAACTCGCACACTTAGTGCAAAAATGATTAGCTGAAGCTATAACGATATCGCACACTTAGTGCCATCACTAAACTGAAGCTATCTCAGTATCACACACTTAGTGCCACATATAGCCGAAGCTATTCCAACTCTCACACTAAGTGCTATATATAGCCGAAGCTATCTCGAAATGCACACTAAGTGCCAAACTTAGTCGATTTGTCGTCGTACACGATTGTAATCGTATATATACAATTTATGCATTATTAAAGCATTAAAAACATAATTATAACAATGTTTATCACGTGCAAACTTACCTCGTACTCGGAATTGATGAATCGGATTGATTACTCGATAACTTTTGATTTTTCCCAATCTAAATTCGAATTCTTTCCTTTTTGATCTATATGTATTGAAAATTAACCCATTTAATCACCAATTCATTCAATTTCATCCAATAATACCTATTTAAACATTTTTACACTTTAGCCCCTAAAGTTTCACATTTCATACAATTTAGTCCCTATTTTATAAAAACACAATTTACTCAAAATCCAATAGGACCCATGCTTAGCCAAATTTTCTAGGGACTCCTAGCAGCCCAAAACTTTCATTTATTTCACAAATTAACCCCTCAGTTTACACTTTTCTCAATTTAATTCCTAATATGTATTTTTACTCAAAATCACTTTATAAAACATGTATATCAAGCACCAAGCTTTCATAATTCATCATCAAACATCATCAAAATAAAGCATTCATCAATGGAACTTAACAAAATCATCATCAAATTCAAAAATTAAAACACGGGCTAGCTAGTACTCAAAGCAACGTTCAGAAAAATATAGAAATCATCAAAAACCAAGCTAAAACCGTACCTTAATCAAGCTATGCAAGTGCCGAATATATGAGCCCTAAAAATGGAGTATTCTCTCCTTAAATTCGGTTCAAGATGATGATTTTGAAGTTTATTTTAGCTTTTTTTATTTAATATAAGCTTGTTTACATTTTTACTAATTTAACCTTAATTAAAAGCCATTAAATTTCATGATATTAAGGCCATTTATGCCAAATTCCACTATAAATGGTCTAATATAAACATAAGGACCTTTCATTTAATAAGCTATAGTACTTAGACACCTTTATCAAATAAAATACAACTTTTGTATTTTACGCGATTAGGTCCTTTTATCACATTGAGCTATTAAACAATAAAATTAGCTCACGAAATTTTCACACATATATATTCACATGCTGTAAACACAAAAAATAATATTAAAATAAATTTACAACCTCAAATTTTGTGGTTCCAAAACCACTATTCTAATTTAGCTAAAATCGAGCTGTTACAACTCTCCCCCTTTAGGGATTTTCGTCCAAAAAATATTGCTTTCTCATAGCATCCTCGGGTTCCCATGTTGCTTTTTCAACCCCGTGTCGATGCCATAATACTTTCACTAACGCTATTCCTTTATTTCTTAGCTCTTTGACCTCACGAGCTAGAATTTGGATCAGTTCTTCACTATATGATAAATCTGTCTGAATCTCAACTTCGGTCAGGGAAATAACATGTGAAGGGTCAGATTTGTATCATCTAAGCATCAATACATGAAATACATTATGAATCTTTTCTAACTCAGATGGTAATGCTAACCGATAAGCAACTGGTCCGACTCGCTCAATGATCTCATACGGTCCAATGAATCTCGGACTCAATTTGCCTTTACGACCAAATCGAAGTATTTTCTTCAATGGAGATACTTTTAAAAACACTCTATCCCCGATCTGAAATTCAATATCTTTCTGTTTCAAATCTGCATATGATTTTTGACGATCTAACGCTGCTTTCAAACTATCGCGGATCACTATCACTTTCACTTCTTCTTCTGTTTCTCTAATCAAATCGGCCTCGTGAATATTATTTTCACTTAGTTTAGTCTAGTATAACAGTGTTCTACATTTATGACAGCATAAAGCTTGGTATGGTGCCATCTTTATACTCGATTGAAAGCTATTGTTAAACGTAAAATCAATCAAAGGCAAATATTTTTCCTATGTACCTTTAAACTCAAGAATACAACATCTCAACATATCTTTGAGTATCTGTATAACTCGCTCAGATTGACCATCTATCTGTAAGTGAAATGTGGTACTAAAATGTAGTTTTGTACCCAATGTATCTTGTAGTTTCTTCCAAAACCTTGATGTGAACCTCAGATCTCTATCCAAAATAATAGAAACAGGTACTTCATGTAATCTCAAACCTCGGAGATATACAACTCAGTCAACTTTTCAAGCGAATAGTTCGTTCGTACCAGAATGAAATGAGCTAATTTCGTCAATCGCTCAACAAAAACCTAGATTGCATCTTTCTTACTTGGAGATAGGGGTAAACCCAAAACAAAATCCATAGTCACTCTATTCCATTTCCACTTAGGAATCATAATCTGCTGCAATAAACCTGATGGTACTTGATGCTTAGCTTTAACTTGTTGACAAATTAAACATTTAGAAACAAACTTTGAAATATAACGTTTCATACCCTGCCACCAATAGAGCTGTTTCAAATCGTTATACATTTTCATGCTTCCCGGATGGACAGACAAACAACTACTATGTGCTTCATTCAAAATCATCTGAATCAACTCTGAATTCCTCAGAACACATATTCGGCCCCTGAATCTTAAATAGTCATCTGAATCAATTTGAAACTCTAAATCAGGGTTCAAATCACATTGAGCTTTTTTAGTTAACATTTCATTATCAACTTTCTGAGCTTCACAATTCTGTTGTAAAAACAACGGTCTCGTTTTCAGCTCAATTAAAATTGAGTCGTCATCAGATAGAGCCAACTGATTATTCATTGCACGTAGAGCAAACAAAGATTTTTGGCTTAATGCATCAACAATAACATTTGCTTTTCTCGGATGGTAGTCAATTACTAACTTATATTCTTTTAGCAATTATAACCATCTCCGCTGGCTCAAATTTAAATCTTTCTAAGTCATCAGATATTTCAAACTCTTGTAATCTAAATAAACATGGCATTTCTCACCAAACAGATAATGGCGCCAAATCTTTAATGCAAACACAATAGTTGCTAATTCTAAATCATGCGTCGGGTAATTCTTTTTATGCATCTTTAACTGTCTCGAGGCATAAGCTATGACTTTGCCTTCTTGCATCAAAACGCAACCCAGACCATTCAATGATGAATCACTATAAATAACAAATTTTTTACCCGATTCTGGCTGTACTCACACTGGAGCTTCGGTCAAAAGAGTTTTCAACTGATCAAAACTATTCTGACATTTCTCATAGCATTCAAACTTTACATCTTTCTGAAGCAATCTCGTCAACGGAGTCACAATCATCGAAAAGCCTTTTACAAATCATAGGTATTAGCCAGCTAGTCCTAGAAAACTGCAGACTTCGGATACATTTTTCAGAAGTTTCCAATCCATTATTGTAGAAATCTTGTTTGGATAGACTCGAATACCTGATGCTTACACAATATGCCCTAGAAAACTAACCTCAAGCAACTAGAATTCACATTTACTAAACTTTGCATATAATTGCTTATCACGCAGAGTCTGTAATACAATTCTTAAATGTTTGGCATGCTCAATTTCATCTCTCCAATAAATCGAAATATCATCTATAAATACAACAACAAATCGATTTAGGTACGGTCTGAAAATTCAGTTCATTAAGTCCATAAAGATAGTGGGTGCATTCGTTAGTCCAAAAGGCATAACTAAAAATCCATAATGTTCGTACCTCGTTCTAAAAGCAGTTTTTGGCACATCAGAGTCTCTAACCCACAACTGATAATAGCCCGATCTCAAATCTATCTTTGAAAACATTGTTGCCCCTTTCAATTGGTCAAACAAATCATCAATTCGCGGTAAAGGATATTTGTTCTTGATCTTCACTTTGTTAAGCTGTCTGTAGTCTATACACATTCTCATCTTGCCATCTTTCTTTTTAACAAATAATATAGGGGCACCCCAAGGCGAGAAACTCGGTCTTACAAATCCTCTATCAGTCAACTCTTGCAATTGAGATTTCAATCCTTTTAACTCTTTCAGAGCCATTCTGTACAGAGCTATCGATATAGGAGTTATATCGGCATTAACTCAATGCCAAAATCAACCTCTCGGATTGGTGGTAAACCCAGTAACTCTTCAGGAAACACATCTGGATACTCACACACAACTAGCACTAATTCAATCTTATTTTCAGTCACTTTCGTATCAAGCATATAAGCCAAGTAAGCTTCGCAACCCTTTCTCACATATTTCTGAGCCAACATAGATGAAATCACTACTGGCAAACCATTCAGATCATCTGACTCAATTCTAATAATCTCACTATTCTAACATTTCAAATCAATCTTTTTTTTTTGCAATTCATAATAGCATCATGCAACATTAGCCAATTCATACCCCGAATTATATCAAACTCGTTAAATAGAAACAACATCAAATCCGCCAGAAAGCAATTATCCCAAATCATTAATGGACAGTTCTTGTACACTTTATCAACCAACACACACTTGCCTAAGGGGTTTAATACTCTAATTACAAATTCAGTAGACTCTACAGGCAAAGTCTTACTGGACACTGAATTCACACATATATACAAATGAGTTGATCCTGGATCTATCAATGTAATAACTTTAGTATCATAGAGAGTAAAAGTACTAGTAATAACATCTGGATATGATGCTTATTAACGAGCACGAATAGTGTAGGCTTGTGCAGGTGCTCTAGCATCAGATCTCACAATAGTGTCTCGTGTCACATCTCTACCACAACTTACATTTCTTGTGTTTCTAGGTAGTTTACCCCTAGCTGCAGTGTTACTCGTCCTCGTGTTCTGAGCATTATCTTTTTTAGCTAACTCTGGGCAATCTTTAATAAAGTGATCTCATGAACCATAACTGTAACAAGTTCTATTATTATTTTTCACCCAACAATTTCCAAACTGCCCTCTTCCACATTGATGACACTCAGCTTTAACATCTTTTCCAATTGATAAATCGTAATATATACATATTTTTACCCCATGCTTGGCATATTTATGAATGATTTTTCCTTGGTTTTAGTGAATTCGATGCTCCTAACCCTTTAATTTCATATTTTATACTCAGGAGAGCTTAGGATAGCAAAAAGAGCAAGAAACGAGCAAAAAAAGGACAAATTGGGCCTAAATAAGTGTTTCACACGGCCTAGGCACTTCTACACGGGTGATCCACATGCCCATGTGTGACACACAGGTAGACCACACGCCTATGTGTCATGGCCGTGTCGGCTAAGAACCAACTCAGTATTGCACACGGCCTGAGCACCTTCACACAGGCATGGCACACAGCCGTGTCTCTACCGAGCCCAAGCCTAGTTCTTTTCAAAAAAGGGCACTTTTGAGGGTTTTGAAGCATTCTAAAGCCTATATAAACACTCTAGAAGAGGATTAGAGGAGACACGCAAAGTTGGAGGAAGAAAATACTCAAGAACAGCCATCGAAATCACCTCGGAGCCAGGATCTACATCAAGACTGAAGATTTCCATCCAATTTCCTAGAAGTTCTTTGGTTTTATTTATGTTTTGTTGTTTTCCAAACTTTGAGATGCTTTCCATTAATATTATGAACTAAACTCCCTAAATACCTAAGGGAGATGGAACCTATGACGAATCTTATTACTATTTGAATTATATGATAAAGACTTATTCTTATTCTTAATTGTGAATTCTAAATTCTTGTTTTAATATTCCAGGTTATTAATTCAGGTTTTGATGTGCTTATTCAGTGGAGCAAAAGTCCCTGTTTAAGAGTAGATCATTCATAATTAAGCGGAGTTGAATGCAATCCTAGAGATAGAATGACATAAATCTGCCGGATTAGAGTCAAATCTAATAAGGGAATCTATAGATCGAATTAATGCAATACTAGGGGTTTTAATTAGAAAGAGATTTCAATTAATCAACCTAAAGTCAGTTGTTCTTAGTCTGGAGAGAGATATTAACATAAATTTGGGATTTCTATGAATTAAGATAAGTGAATCAATTGTCTATTTCAGAAGTAATAAGTGAAGTCTAGGTGGATTCTTCCTTGGGTATTGTCTTCTCCATCGGTTTTTCCTAAGGTATCTTCCAAACTTCATCTTTGTCGTAGTCTTAGTTAATTAGATAATTAGTTTTAGTTTAAAAACACACTTAAATTCTTAGGCTAGATAATAAAAAGATAGTAATTACTAGTACTTTTAATCCTCATAGATACGATATTTCCATCTCACTAGAACTACACTACTATTCGATAGGTGTGCTTGCCTTAGTCAAATTTAAAGTTAGTTTTACGACCATCAAGTTTTTGGTGTTGTTGCCAAGGACTAAGATATTAGGAACACTTAATTTTTATTACTTTAGCCATTTATTTTTATTGCAATTTAATTTTATTTTAATTACTAAATTTTATTTTATTTACTTCTGATAGGTTTTTATAGTTTATGACTAGAAGAAACCCGTCAGGACCTCTACTTTTTGATAGTGAGATTGAAAGCACAACTCTTAGAAATCGAAGAGAAATAAGGCGAATCCTATGATACATAGAGGAAGGACAAGAGGACGATATTCAAACCACAACCGAGGAGATGGCTGATAATCAAAATAATCAGTTACCCCCTATGGCTATTGCAGACCTAGTAAATAAGAATCATGCTCTTCGTACTATGTATGATTATGCTAAACCTACTTTAAGAAGAGCTGAATCGAGTATAGTTAGACCTGCTATTGCTGCAAATAATTTTGAACTGAAACCTAACACGATTCAAATGATACAACAGTTTGTTCAATTTGATGGTTTGCAGGACCAGGATCCAAACACTCATTTAGCGAATTTTCTGGAACTCTGTGATACTTTTAAGATCAATGGCATTTCTGATGATGTCATTCGCCTTCTGTTGTTTCCATTCTCATTGAGAAATAAAGCTAAACAGTGGTTAAACTCGTTAGCACGAGGTTCAATCACTACTTGGGAACGAATGACCGAAAAATTTTTACTAAAATATTTTCCGCCGGCTAAAACAGCTAATCTAAGGAATGATATCTCTTCTTTTGTGTAGATGGATTTAGAAACTCTTCATGATGCATGGGAGAGATACAAGGACTTATTGAGAAGGTGCCCTCACCATGGGTTACCTCTATGGCTGCAGGTTCAGACGTTTTACAAGGTGTGAACCCCTCAACAAGGCATCTTATAGACACAGCTGCTGGTGGAACTTTAAACAACAAAACACCTGAAGAGGCTTATGAATTTATTGAAGAGATGTCACTGAATAACTATTAGTGGCAAGTCTTAAGAATGAAGCCGACGAAAGCTGCTGGTGTTTTCAACCTCGACACGGTTACTATGCTATCTAACCAGGTAGAACTTTTAAATAAAAAGATTGACGGTTTGTACGGTTCTACTTAGGTACATCCAGTAATGAGGTGTGATTCAAGTGGAGGAGGAGTACACATAGATTATCCAACCTTCAGCCCTAGCACCGAGGAGGAACAAGTTCAATATATGGGTAATAATAATTCTAGACCTCAAAATAACCCATACAGTAACACTTAATTGCAAGTTGGAGGAACCATCCCAATTTCTCGTGGGGTGGTCAAGGAAATCAAAGGCCACAACATCCCCCAGGTTTTCAACAACCACCTTACCAGTAGGAAAAGAAGCCGAACCTTGAGGAGATGCTAATAAAATTCATCTCGGTGTCAGAAACTCGTTTTCAGAATACTGAGACAGCTCTTAAAAATCAACAAGCGTTGATTTAAGGACTCAAAACTCAAATAGGACATCTTGCTAAGTTGATTTTTGAATGACCACAAGGTAGCTTACCGAGTAATACTGGAACTAACCCAAGGGAATAGCTTAATCCAATTACTATTCGAGATGAGGAAGGGTTAGTTGAAACTGAACCAAAACTGAGGCAAGGAATTGTGGTAAGTAAAGGTAAAGGTGAGGTGGACCACAATGAGCAAAAACTAGTAAGTAAAGAATATAAACCTCGTGTGCCATACCCCAGTGCGATAAGGAAAGACCACACGGACGAACAATTCAGTAAATTCCTTAAATTATTAAAGAAATTACATATTAACTTACCGTTTATTGAATCTCTTTCGCAGATGCCGAACGCAGTTAAATTTTTAAAGGAGCTTTTAGCAAATAAGCGGAAGTTGGATGAGGCGTCGCAAGTGGAGTTGAATGCAATTTGCTCAGCCATTCTACAGAATAAGCTACCCAGCAAGTTGAAAGATCCAGAGAGTTTTACAATTCCTAGTTTAATTGGTAGTTTAAACGTTAACAATACTTTGGCTAATTTAGGGGCAAGTATTAATGTCATGCCCTATAAAACGTTTAAACAACTAGGTCTTGGGAAACCTAAACAAACTAGGATGAGCATTCAACTGGCAGATAAAACAATTAGATTTCCTAGGGGCATTATTGAAGACGTGCTTGTTAAAAGTGATAAATTTATATTCCCAATTGATTTTTGTTGTTCTAGACATGGAAAAGGATAGTGACATGCCTTTAATTTTAGGAAGGCCTTTTTTAGCAACTGCTAGAACTATCATAGATGTTGGCACAGGTAAATTGATACTTCGTGTAGGCGATGACACGATTATTCTCCAAGCTCGTGATCATGCCAAAATATCTGGTAATTGAGATGATTCGGTTAATTTAAATAATATTATAACTCAAACTTCTTTACAGGAATCCCCTGGGAAGAACATGATGGAGCCTCATTCTCATCCATGCCACAAAAGCAGATCGACTCACGAAGAATGAAGACTTCATATCGATAAACTAGACGAATAGCGAACACATGTCAAAGAGAAACCAAAAGTACACGATGAATCAAAGCGACACCTCAATTAGCGTAAGGATGAAACAGTAAAATTTAAAGTTGGGGATAAAGTATTGTTAGATGAAAATGACCCTCGGATTGCTACCACAGAGCTTAATACAAACAGAGCGACTCCTTTCACAGTACTGAATGTTTTCCCATACGGTACAATTGAGGTAAATCGTTCTCAATTTGGCACTTTCAAGGTGAATATTACTCAACTTAAACTTTATGAGGATAATAGAATTGATAGCAGAAGTGAGGAGTTTCAACTCCTCAATCCACCGTAATCATACGGATGAGAGGTAAGTCGAGCTTAGACTCTAAATAAGCGTTTCTCGGGAGGCAACCCGAGCACTAACACCACTAACTTGTTTATTTTAGCTATTTTTAGTATTTTTGTGCAGGTACAATGATGCACACGGCCTAGAAACACGGGCATGTCCTTGGCTGTGTGGAAACAGGGCTAACAATTCCCCAAGTACCAAGCCACATGACCATGAAGTTGATTCACACAAGCGTGTGAAGTACTGCACGGGCGTGGGAGAAGCAGAGAACCTAGCACACGGGCATACGACGTGACCTTGTGCACCACATAACCTGGACACACGGGCGTGTCCTCAGGCCGTGTGGTGATTACTCATTCAATTTTCGCGATAAACACGGGCTAGACACGCACCACACGGGCGTGTGACATGGCCGTGTGGCCTAACACGGGCTTCACACGACCGTGTGCCTTTTTAAACCCCCCAAACCCTAATCTTTGTCTTTTGTCTTCTTCCCCAACTCTCCCCTCCCTAAGCCGCAGCAACTCCTCAACCCCCTCCTCCTGCCACCACCTCCACATATTTCCTTCGGCACCACCGGCTCACGACTCTAATGATGAGGACTTTTGAGTTCCTTTATTTTACTATGAATTTTATTTCTATTTTTATGTTTATTTAAATTTTATTTTCTCTTCTTTATTTTTGAAGACTTATGTTTTATATTTTAAACTCTACTTATCTTTGTGATTATTATCAAATTATCCCTTAATTCTCTTTCACAATAGTGTTTATTTTTTATTAGTATCTCAGAATCATGCCTTTTATTCGGCTCTCACATACAATTCTCGCTCTCGCTAATCCAAGGATCTCATCCAAAATTTCAGGGCAGTTTCACTTCTCTCCCTCTCTTTTGATATTATCTCTATATTGCTATTATATATCTTTGTACATTAAGAACAATGTACATCTTAAGTGTGGGAAGGTTATTTATGTGATTATAAAAAAATCCCTAAATTTTTATCTTGTTCTCAAATAATTTTCTCATATCATTATTGGAGTAAATTTTGATTAATTTATGATTTTTATTGATATGTTTTGAATTAAATCATAAGTAATTATGCATTGATTGTGTAAACTTTAAGACATAAGAGAATCGAGTATGATAAGTTGAAACATTTGAGAATTAAAATTGCTAGTTTGTTTCCCTGAATTGATGTGTTATCTTGAAGTTTTGGATTTACAGGTTTGATATCAAATACCCATAATTTCTATGAGATTTTGAGCCTTTTAAGAGCATATATCCTTCTTGCTCACTGATTTTATTGATTATGAGTGTGTCAACATTGGTTTGTTATTCTAGAACTTGCATCGATTATACATGTCGAGACCACACCATTGATTGATATACTAAAATGATAAAGGCAGTTAGACTTTAATCCATTTTTTCCCTCATAAAAAGCCTACCTACACAATTGACCTTTAGTGAACCCCTTTGAGCTTAACAAACTATTTTTTAAAAAATTTACTCTAAATTTTAACTCTTTTATCATACTTTTTGATTCGTTGAGAATTTTTCCCATTTTATTGATTCCCTTTTTGTCTAGATTTGAATTGGTTAATTTTTCCCATAATTTCTATGAGATTTTGAGCCTTTTAAGAGCATATATCCTTCTTGCTCACTGATTTTATTGATTATGAGTGTGTCAAACATTGGTTTGTTATTCTAGAACTTGTATCGATTATACATATCGAGACCACACTATTGATTTGATATACTAAAATGATAAAGACACTTAGGCTTTAATCCATTTTTTTCCCTCATAAAAAGCCTACCTACACAATTGACCCTTAGTGAACCCCTTTGAGCTTAACAAACTATTTTTTTAAAATTTTACTCTAAATTTTAACTCTTTTATCATACTTTTTGATTCGTTGAGAATTTTTTCCATTTTCTTGATTCCCTTTTTGTCGATATTTGAATTGGTTAATTGCCTAACTATTTTCTTTCATTTGAATTATATAATTCTCTATTATTTTTGTAATTATTCTTATTCTTAAAAAAAACATACATATTGGTAGTAATTCTTTGTTTTTGAGCTTAAGTATTTAATTCCATATTCTAAGATGAAGCTCATGTTTATTCAATTGATGTTAGTTATTTTTCCAGTGAGGTAATTTATCAAGTTAATCTCGATTCTAAAAGTTTCTTTTTCAGCCTTTAACCACACCTTAACCCAAAGCCCCGTTACAACCCTTCAAAGACCTTTTGATTTGTGCATCATTTCATTTACAGTGGTGGAGATTTGATTTTCATGCAAGGCTATGGTAATAACTTTTCATGTTTGACTAATGAGTGCTTAATCATTGAACCTTAAAAACATTAAGTGATTTGAGTGAACCTTTAGTGAGAATATCAATCAATGTCAATTTGGAATTAAAGATAATTACTTAGATAAAGGGGGATGCCTATAATTTTATGATTAAAATGCTCAAATTTGATTATTTGAAACCTTAATGTTCTTTTAGTTAAATTTTCAATGTATGAATGCTTGTGGAGTATTTTGAAACATTATTGATAAGAATTATAAGTTGAGAAGAATTTATTTTGATTGTGAGTTGAGGATTTTGCTTGAGGACAAGCAAATGCTTAAGTGTGGGGATATTTGATAAACCGTAATATATACATATTTTTACCCCATGATTGGCATATTTATGAATGATTTTTCCTTGGTTTTAGTGAATTTGATGTTCCTAACCCTTTAATTTCATGTTTTACACTCAGAGAGCTTAGGATAGCAAAAAGAGCAAGAAACGGGTAAAAAAAGGGACAAATTGGGCCTAAATCAGTGTTTCACACAGCCTAGGCACTTTCAAACGGGTGATCCACACGCCCGTGTGTCATGGCCGTGTCGACTAAGAACCAACTCAGTATTGCACACGGCCTGAGCACCTTCACGCGGGTATGGAACACGATCGTGTCTCTACCGAGCCCAAGCCTAGTTCTATTCAGAAAAAGGAACTTTTGAGGGTTTTGAAGCATTCTAAAGCCTATATAAACACCCTGGAAAAGGATTAGAGGAGACACGTAGAGTTGGAGGCAGAAAATACTTAAGAACAGCCATCAGAATCACCTCGGAGCCATGATCTACATCAAGACTGAAGATTTCTATTTAATTTCCTAAAAGTTCTTTGGGTTTCTTTATGTTTTGTTGTTTTCCAAACTTTGAGATGCTTTCCATTAATATTATGAACTAAACTCCCTAAATACCTAAGGGAGATGAAACCTATGGCGAATCTTATTACTATTTGAATTATCTGATAAAGACTTATTCTTATTCTTAATTGTGAGTTCTAAATTCTTGTTTTAATATTCTAGGGTATTAATTCAGGTTTTGATGTGCTTATTCAGTGGAGCAAAAGTCCCTGTTTAAGAGTAGATCATTCATAATTAAGCGGAGTTGAGTGCAATCCTAGAGATAGGATGACATAAATCTGCCGGATTAGAGTCAAATCTAATAAGGGAATCCATAGATCGAGTTAATTAGGGGTTTTAATTAGAAAGAGATTTCAATTAATCAACCAAGAGTTAGTTTTTTTTAGTCTCGAGAGAGATATTAACATAAATTTGGGATTTCTACATATTAAGATAAGTGAATAAATTGTCTAATTCGGAAGTAATAAGTGAAGTCTAGGTGGATTCTTCCTTGGGTATTGTCTTCTCCATCAGTTTTTCCTAAAGTATATTCCAAACTTCATATTTGTCGTAGTCTTAGTTAAAAAACACACTTAAATTCTTAGGCTAGATAATAAAAAGATAGTAATTACTAGTACTTTTAGTCCTTGTGGATACGATATTTTCGATCTCACCAGAACTACACTACTATTCAATAGGTGCGTTTCCCTTAGTTGAATTTAAAGTTTGTTTTACGACCATCACCAACACTCGATACCGATGTGGCTTGAGCTTTAAGGTTGGTGTTTTGTTTTCTGCAATCTCTATTCTGATATCTCGCTGAAGTTGTAGATCGATTAAAATAGTCTCTAGATTTTTTCAATGAGGAATGATAAGATTTACTCATCGATCTCTTCCTCGAATCTCTTGCCTCTGAATCAGACTTTCTCTTTCCTTTGTTGAGATCTTCGGCTTTACAAGCCCTTTCAACTAAAACAAAAATTCTTTGATTTCCAGAATCCCAATTAGAATTTTTATATTTTCATTCAGCTTGTCAACAAATCTTTTACACTTTATCTCTTCAGTGGAAACATATTCCCGAGCATACTTGCTCAATCGTACAAATTGTCTTTCATACTCGGTCACAGTCATTCTACCTTGTTTCAATTTTAGAAACTCTTTATGTTTCTGATCAAGAAATCATTGACTTATATACTTCTTTGGGAATTCAGATTGGAAAAACTCCCTGGTGACTCGTTCCTTCGGAACTACAGATATCAATGTTTTCCACCAATAGTATGCATTGTCTCTGAGCAAAGATACTACACATTTGATACATTCATCTGGAGTACAGGAAAATTCATCAAATACTTTGATTGTGTTCTTAAGCCAGAACTCAGCCCTCTTAGCATCATCATCAACTGTAGCTTGAAACTCTTCGGCCCAGTGTTTACATATCTTAACCACTGGCGGCTTATATAATCGAATCGCATCTATCACTTGTGGCACAACTGGGACTTGTTAAGGAAAAAGTGGGGGTGGAGGTTGTTGAGTAGTCGAATTCATTCGTACGAATTTCGTAAACAACTCACTCATCATTTGGAAAAAGGCTTGCTTAGCCTCTCCCTTTGGCTACTCGAAATAGTCCTAGAATCAGTTGGTGTTGCCCTTGAGCAGGAGTAGGCACATTACTTTTAACATCGTCAGCTATTGATCGATCAGGATCCATTTGCTACATAAAAAACATTTTAACTATCAGTAATCATCACACTATCATGGTTTATATATATGGCATGTATAGCTAGACTCTCACACGCTACGTTAGACCTAGAATTGACTAAATCGTAACTCTGATAGCAATTAAATGTAATACCCTAACCTGTATCCATTACTGAAATAGGGTTATGAGGCGTTACCAATCAACCACAACATAATTCTTACATCTGTGCAATCGTAATTAAAATCCATTCATATCAAATACATTGTCCCTTGTAAGGTCCTATGAAACCTTAAAACATGTTTAGAAGTGGTTTGGGACTAAACCGATAACATATACAAACTTTAGGAAACTTAGAAAATTTTTCTTTAATTCAGGGTCACACACTCGTGTGAACAGGCCATGTGCCTCACACGACTACCAGACATTCCTGTGTCACAAGCCATGTGAAAACAGGGCATACATACTGACTTGTACCACACAGCCGCAGACACGCCCATGTGCCATGGCCGTGGGAAATCTAGGGAGGTTACTGACTTGGGTCACACAGCCGATCACACGCCCATGTACTAGCCCGTGTGCCACACACGGCCAGTAGACACGCCCATGTGTCTAGGCCGTGCCAAACCTATAGGGTATACTGACTTTAATTTGAAGGGTACCCCAAGAGACAGACGGTCGTGTAGCATGACTGTGTGTCACACACGGCTGAGACACACGCCCGTATTTTTTCCCGTGTGGACAAAAATAGGCCATTTGCAAAGCCAATTTGCCACCCATTTCTCATACACACATAGTAACCAATTTTAAACCTTTACCATACACTTATAAGCAACCAAAACACACCAATTCATACATATATCATGCCATTTATCATCAACCATTTCAACTACTCTATTCCACCTTCAAAACCTACCAAATCATTATGCTAAAATTATCACAACTTGCATAAGTTCATGTACATTAATTCATCATATAATCAACTACTTCATATCAAAACACATCATTAAACCATATCAACAACTAAGGCCAACATACTAAAAACAACCCTATATGTATAAGGCATTATGCACATCAATTAGGCCAACTTAATGACCAAACACATACTAACATTTTCAAAAAAGCTAGCCAAATCTCATGGCTATATCAAATCTCAAATCATATCATCAACTCACTAGCCTATACATGCCATATACCATATTTACAAGCATCCAAAAATACCAACAAGTAATTGATTGTGTGATGATGGTTCCCAATGATCCCCGATATCCGAGCTAGCTTTGATACTCTATAAAACACAGATAAATAACACACAATAAGCTTCATAGCTTAGTAAGTTTGTACTAAATATTTACTCAACAGTTCATAATATACAAATCATCAATTAATAAACACTTAATAAATCTCATATCATCATTCGATTCTAATACTTGACCATTTATCATATATACAAATCCATCAAGCTTCATACATATAGTATCAACTACCACATAAGTATTGTATGTACCTGTACTTTTTTGTATTTATTTATTTCATTCTCACATCTTTGTCCGATACGTTAAATCATTTGAAAATCTTTCAATACTCTAAGAACTCACGCACTAGTGCAAAAATGATTAGCCGAAGCTTATTGCACACTTAGTGCTCACATTAAACCGAAGCTATCTTAGTATCGCACATTAAGTACCAAACTTAGTCGATTTGTCGTCGTACAAAATCATAGTCATATATATACAATTTATGCATTATTAAAGCATTAAAAACATAATTATAACAATGTTTATCACGTACGAACTTACCTCATACTCGGAATTGACAAATTGGAACGGTTACTCGAAAACCTTCGATTTTTCCCGATCTATATCCGAATTCTTTATTTCTTGATCTATATGTATTAAAAATTAACCATTTAATCACCAATTCATTCAATTTCACCCAATAATACCTATTTGAGCATTTTTACACTTTATCCCCTAAAGTTTCACATTTCATACAATTTAGTCCCTATTTCATAAAAACAAAATTTACTCAAAATTCAATAAGACCCATGCTTAGCCAAATTTCCTAGGGACTCCTAGTAGCCTAAAACTTTTATTAATTTCACAAATTAACCCCTCAATTTACATTTTTCTCAATTTAATTTCTAATATGCATTTTTAATCAAAATCACTTTACAAAACATGTATATCAAGCACCAAGCTTTCATAATTCATCATCAAACATCATAAAACTCAAGAAGTCATCATTGGAACTTTACAAAATCATCATCAAATTCAAAAATTAAAACACAGGCTAGCTAGTACCCAAAGTGTAACAACCTAGTTTTAGCTAAATCAGAATAGTGGTTTTGAGACCACAAATCTGAGGTTGTAAAATTATTTTAATATTATTTTTTATGTTTACAGCATTTGATTATATATGTGTGAAAATTTCGTATGATAATTTTATCATTTGGATTCTTAATTTGACTAAATGACTAAATCACGTAAAGTGCAAAAGTTGCATTCCACTTGTTAAAAGTGCTTAATTGCCATGGCTTATTAAATGAAAGGTCTTTATGTTTTAATTAGACCATGGTTAGTGGATATGGACATAAATGGCCTTATAGTATGATGATTTTAAATGGTTTAATAAAGATTAAAAAGGTAATTTGTGAATTAATTAGTAAATAAACAAAGTAAAGCCAACTATCATCTTTTTCCCTTCATTATTCAATCGAACACTCAAGGGAGGAAATCATATTTATGCATTTAGGGTTTGGCACTTGCAAGGTTTGATTGGTTAGTGTTTTGAGCTCGATTTTTGATAATTTTTATTTTTTTATGATCGTTGCTTTGAGTACTAGCTAGCCCATGCCTCAATTTTTGAATTGGTTGATGACTTTATGAGTTGCCATTGATGAATGCTTGATTTTTGTGATAGATGATGATGAATTATGAATGCTTGGTGCTTGATATACATGTTTTGTAAAGTGATTTTGTGTAAAAATGCATATTATGGATTAAATTGAGAAAAGTGTAAATTGAGAGGTTATATTGTGAAAAAAATTAAAGTTTTGGGGTGCTAGGGGTCCCTAAGAAATTCGGCTAGGCTTGGGTGTAAATAAATTTTGTGTAATTTGTATTTTTGTGAAATAGAGACTAAATTGAATAAATGTGTAACTTTAGGGGGCTAATGTGCAAAATGCCCATTTATGTGTTTGTGGAATATATTGAATGAATTGTGATTAAATGGGTAAATTTTGAATACATATAGATCAAGAAAGAAAGAACTGGGATTTAGATCGGGGAAAATTAAAGGTTACCGAGTAATTGATCCGATTCGTCAATTTCGAGTAAAAGGTAAGTTCGTACATGATAAATGAAGTTACAATTATGTTTTTAATGCTTTAATAATGCATAAATTGCATATATGTGACTACAATTGCATATGACAACAAATCGATTATGTTTGGCACTTAGTGCGTGTTCTAAAATAGCTTCGGCTAAAAATAGCACTTAATGTGCGAATTGGAATAGCTTCGGCTATATAAGGTACTAAGTGTGCAATATCAAGATAGCTACAGTTTAATATGATGACACTAAGTGTGCGAGATCGTTATAGCTTCAGCTAATCACTAATATACTAAGTGTACGAATTCTTAGAGCATTAAAAGACTTCTTAACAAATTAATGTATTGAACAAAGAGGTGAGAATGAAATAAATAAATACGGGAAAGTTCAGGTATGTACAATACCTATGTGGTAGTTGATACTATGTGTATGAAGCTTGATGAATTTGCAAATAAGCGGAAGTTGGATGAGGCGTCGCAAGTGGAGTTGAATGCAATTTGCTCAGCCATTCTACAGAATAAGCTACCCAGCAAGTTGAAAGATCCAGAGAGTTTTACAATTCCTAGTTTAATTGGTAGTTTAAACGTTAACAATACTTTGGCTAATTTAGGGGCAAGTATTAATGTCATGCCCTATAAAACGTTTAAACAACTAGGTCTTGGGAAACCTAAACAAACTAGGATGAGCATTCAACTGGCAGATAAAACAATTAGATTTCCTAGGGGCATTATTGAAGACGTGCTTGTTAAAAGTGATAAATTTATATTCCCAATTGATTTTTGTTGTTCTAGACATGGAAAAGGATAGTGACATGCCTTTAATTTTAGGAAGGCCTTTTTTAGCAACTGCTAGAACTATCATAGATGTTGGCACAGGTAAATTGATACTTCGTGTAGGCGATGACACGATTATTCTCCAAGCTCGTGATCATGCCAAAATATCTGGTAATTGAGATGATTCGGTTAATTTAAATAATATTATAACTCAAACTTCTTTACAGGAATCCCCTGGGAAGAACATGATGGAGCCTCATTCTCATCCATGCCACAAAAGCAGATCGACTCACGAAGAATGAAGACTTCAGATCGATAAACTAGACGAATAGCGAACACATGTCAAAGAGAAACCAAAAGTACACGATGAATCAAAGCGACACCTCAATTAGCGTAAGGATGAAACAGTAAAATTTAAAGTTGGGGATAAAGTATTGTTAGATGAAAATGACCCTCGGATTGCTACCACAGAGCTTAATACAAACAGAGCGACTCCTTTCACAGTACTGAATGTTTTCCCATACGGTACAATTGAGGTAAATCGTTCTCAATTTGGCACTTTCAAGGTGAATATTACTCAACTTAAACTTTATGAGGATAATAGAATTGATAGCAGAAGTGAGGAGTTTCAACTCCTCAATCCACCGTAATCATACGGATGAGAGGTAAGTCGAGCTTAGACTCTAAATAAGCGTTTCTCGGGAGGCAACCCGAGCACTAACACCACTAACTTGTTTATTTTAGCTATTTTTAGTATTTTTGTGCAGGTACAATGATGCACACGGCCTAGAAACACGGGCATGTCCTTGGCTGTGTGGAAACAGGGCTAACAATTCCCCAAGTACCAAGCCACATGACCATGAAGTTGATTCACACAAGCGTGTGAAGTACTGCACGGGCGTGGGAGAAGCAGAGAACCTAGCACACGGGCATACGACGTGACCTTGTGCACCACATAACCTGGACACACGGGCGTGTCCTCAGGCCGTGTGGTGATTACTCATTCAATTTTCGCGATAAACACGGGCTAGACACGCACCACACGGGCGTGTGACATGGCCGTGTGGCCTAACACGGGCTTCACACGACCGTGTGCCTTTTTAAACCCCCCAAACCCTAATCTTTGTCTTTTGTCTTCTTCCCCAACTCTCCCCTCCCTAAGCCGCAGCAACTCCTCAACCCCCTCCTCCTGCCACCACCTCCACATATTTCCTTCGGCACCACCGGCTCACGACTCTAATGATGAGGACTTTTGAGTTCCTTTATTTTACTATGAATTTTATTTCTATTTTTATGTTTATTTAAATTTTATTTTCTCTTCTTTATTTTTGAAGACTTATGTTTTATATTTTAAACTCTACTTATCTTTGTGATTATTATCAAATTATCCCTTAATTCTCTTTCACAATAGTGTTTATTTTTTATTAGTATCTCAGAATCATGCCTTTTATTCGGCTCTCACATACAATTCTCGCTCTCGCTAATCCAAGGATCTCATCCAAAATTTCAGGGCAGTTTCACTTCTCTCCCTCTCTTTTGATATTATCTCTATATTGCTATTATATATCTTTGTACATTAAGAACAATGTACATCTTAAGTGTGGAAGGTTATTTATGTGATTATAAAAAATCCCTAAATTTTTATCTTGTTCTCAAATAATTTTCTCATATCATTATTGGAGTAAATTTGATTAATTTATGATTTTATTGATATGTTTTGAATTAAATCATAAGTAATTATGCATTGATTGTGTAAACTTTAAGACATAAGAGAATCGAGTATGATAAGTTGAAACATTTGAGAATTAAAATTGCTAGTTTGTTTCCCTGAATTGATGTGTTATCTTGAAGTTTTGGATTTACAGGTTTGATATCAAATACCCATAATTTCTATGAGATTTTGAGCCTTTTAAGAGCATATATCCTTCTTGCTCACTGATTTTATTGATTATGAGTGTGTCAACATTGGTTTGTTATTCTAGAACTTGCATCGATTATACATGTCGAGACCACACCATTGATTGATATACTAAAATGATAAAGGCAGTTAGACTTTAATCCATTTTTTCCCTCATAAAAAGCCTACCTACACAATTGACCTTTAGTGAACCCCTTTGAGCTTAACAAACTATTTTTTAAAAAATTTACTCTAAATTTTAACTCTTTTATCATACTTTTTGATTCGTTGAGAATTTTTCCCATTTTATTGATTCCCTTTTTGTCTAGATTTGAATTGGTTAATTTTTCCCATAATTTCTATGAGATTTTGAGCCTTTTAAGAGCATATATCCTTCTTGCTCACTGATTTTATTGATTATGAGTGTGTCAAACATTGGTTTGTTATTCTAGAACTTGTATCGATTATACATATCGAGACCACACTATTGATTTGATATACTAAAATGATAAAGACACTTAGGCTTTAATCCATTTTTTCCCTCATAAAAAGCCTACCTACACAATTGACCCTTAGTGAACCCCTTTGAGCTTAACAAACTATTTTTTTAAAATTTTACTCTAAATTTTAACTCTTTTATCATACTTTTTGATTCGTTGAGAATTTTTTCCATTTTCTTGATTCCCTTTTTGTCGATATTTGAATTGGTTAATTGCCTAACTATTTTCTTTCATTTGAATTATATAATTCTCTATTATTTTTGTAATTATTCTTATTCTTAAAAAAAACATACATATTGGTAGTAATTCTTTGTTTTTGAGCTTAAGTATTTAATTCCATATTCTGAGATGAAGCTCATGTTTATTCAATTGATGTTAGTTATTTTTCCAGTGAGGTAATTTATCAAGTTAATCTCGATTCTAAAAGTTTCTTTTTCAGCCTTTAACCACACCTTAACCCAAAGCCCCGTTACAACCCTTCAAAGACCTTTTGATTTGTGCATCATTTCATTTACAGTGGTGGAGATTTGATTTTCATGCAAGGCTATGGTAATAACTTTTCATGTTTGACTAATGAGTGCTTAATCATTGAACCTTAAAAACATTAAGTGATTTGAGTGAACCTTTAGTGAGAATATCAATCAATGTCAATTTGGAATTAAAGATAATTACTTAGATAAAGGGGATGCCTATAATTTTATGATTAAAATGCTCAAATTTGATTATTTGAAACCTTAATGTTCTTTTAGTTAAATTTTCAATGTATGAATGCTTGTGGAGTATTTTGAAACATTATTGATAAGAATTATAAGTTGAGAAGAATTTATTTTGATTGTGAGTTGAGGATTTTGCTTGAGGACAAGCAAATGCTTAAGTGTGGGGATATTTGATAAACCGTAATATATACATATTTTTACCCCATGATTGGCATATTTATGAATGATTTTTCCTTGGTTTTAGTGAATTTGATGTTCCTAACCCTTTAATTTCATGTTTTACACTCAGAGAGCTTAGGATAGCAAAAAGAGCAAGAAACGGGTAAAAAAAGGGACAAATTGG
The DNA here is from genome assembly GCF_007990345.1 of Gossypium hirsutum. Lineage (NCBI taxonomy): Eukaryota > Viridiplantae > Streptophyta > Magnoliopsida > Malvales > Malvaceae > Gossypium > Gossypium hirsutum. The sequence continues at coordinate 87,771,250 of NC_053426.1, forward strand.
GCCTAAATCAGTGTTTCACACAGCCTAGGCACTTTCAAACGGGTGATCCACACGCCCGTGTGTCATGGCCGTGTCGACTAAGAACCAACTCAGTATTGCACACGGCCTGAGCACCTTCACGCGGGTATGGAACACGATCGTGTCTCTACCGAGCCCAAGCCTAGTTCTATTCAGAAAAAGGAACTTTTGAGGGTTTTGAAGCATTCTAAAGCCTATATAAACACCCTGGAAAAGGATTAGAGGAGACACGTAGAGTTGGAGGCAGAAAATACTTAAGAACAGCCATCAGAATCACCTCGGAGCCATGATCTACATCAAGACTGAAGATTTCTATTTAATTTCCTAAAAGTTCTTTGGGTTTCTTTATGTTTTGTTGTTTTCCAAACTTTGAGATGCTTTCCATTAATATTATGAACTAAACTCCCTAAATACCTAAGGGAGATGAAACCTATGGCGAATCTTATTACTATTTGAATTATCTGATAAAGACTTATTCTTATTCTTAATTGTGAGTTCTAAATTCTTGTTTTAATATTCTAGGGTATTAATTCAGGTTTTGATGTGCTTATTCAGTGGAGCAAAAGTCCCTGTTTAAGAGTAGATCATTCATAATTAAGCGGAGTTGAGTGCAATCCTAGAGATAGGATGACATAAATCTGCCGGATTAGAGTCAAATCTAATAAGGGAATCCATAGATCGAGTTAATTAGGGGTTTTAATTAGAAAGAGATTTCAATTAATCAACCAAGAGTTAGTTTTTTTTAGTCTCGAGAGAGATATTAACATAAATTTGGGATTTCTACATATTAAGATAAGTGAATAAATTGTCTAATTCGGAAGTAATAAGTGAAGTCTAGGTGGATTCTTCCTTGGGTATTGTCTTCTCCATCAGTTTTTCCTAAAGTATATTCCAAACTTCATATTTGTCGTAGTCTTAGTTAAAAAACACACTTAAATTCTTAGGCTAGATAATAAAAAGATAGTAATTACTAGTACTTTTAGTCCTTGTGGATACGATATTTTCGATCTCACCAGAACTACACTACTATTCAATAGGTGCGTTTCCCTTAGTTGAATTTAAAGTTTGTTTTACGACCATCACCAACACTCGATACCGATGTGGCTTGAGCTTTAAGGTTGGTGTTTTGTTTTCTGCAATCTCTATTCTGATATCTCGCTGAAGTTGTAGATCGATTAAAATAGTCTCTAGATTTTTTCAATGAGGAATGATAAGATTTACTCATCGATCTCTTCCTCGAATCTCTTGCCTCTGAATCAGACTTTCTCTTTCCTTTGTTGAGATCTTCGGCTTTACAAGCCCTTTCAACTAAAACAAAAAATTCTTTGATTTCCAGAATCCCAATTAGAATTTTTATATTTTCATTCAGCTTGTCAACAAATCTTTTACACTTTATCTCTTCAGTGGAAACATATTCCCGAGCATACTTGCTCAATCGTACAAATTGTCTTTCATACTCGGTCACAGTCATTCTACCTTGTTTCAATTTTAGAAACTCTTTATGTTTCTGATCAAGAAATCATTGACTTATATACTTCTTTGGGAATTCAGATTGGAAAAACTCCCTGGTGACTCGTTCCTTCGGAACTACAGATATCAATGTTTTCCACCAATAGTATGCATTGTCTCTGAGCAAAGATACTACACATTTGATACATTCATCTGGAGTACAGGAAAATTCATCAAATACTTTGATTGTGTTCTTAAGCCAGAACTCAGCCCTCTTAGCATCATCATCAACTGTAGCTTGAAACTCTTCGGCCCAGTGTTTACATATCTTAACCACTGGCGGCTTATATAATCGAATCGCATCTATCACTTGTGGCACAACTGGGACTTGTTAAGGAAAAAGTGGGGGTGGAGGTTGTTGAGTAGTCGAATTCATTCGTACGAATTTCGTAAACAACTCACTCATCATTTGGAAAAAGGCTTGCTTAGCCTCTCCCCTTTGGCTACTCGAAATAGTCCTAGAATCAGTTGGTGTTGCCCCTTGAGCAGGAGTAGGCACATTACTTTTAACATCGTCAGCTATTGATCGATCAGGATCCATTTGCTACATAAAAAACATTTTAACTATCAGTAATCATCACACTATCATGGTTTATATATATGGCATGTATAGCTAGACTCTCACACGCTACGTTAGACCTAGAATTGACTAAATCGTAACTCTGATAGCAATTAAATGTAATACCTCTAACCTGTATCCATTACTGAAATAGGGTTATGAGGCGTTACCAATCAACCACAACATAATTCTTACATCTGTGCAATCGTAATTAAAATCCATTCATATCAAATACATTGTCCCTTGTAAGGTCCTATGAAACCTTAAAACATGTTTAGAAGTGGTTTGGGACTAAACCGATAACATATACAAACTTTAGGAAACTTAGAAAATTTTTCTTTAATTCAGGGTCACACACTCGTGTGAACAGGCCATGTGCCTCACACGACTACCAGACATTCCTGTGTCACAAGCCATGTGAAAACAGGGCATACATACTGACTTGTACCACACAGCCGCAGACACGCCCATGTGCCATGGCCGTGGGAAATCTAGGGAGGTTACTGACTTGGGTCACACAGCCGATCACACGCCCATGTACTAGCCCGTGTGCCACACACGGCCAGTAGACACGCCCATGTGTCTAGGCCGTGCCAAACCTATAGGGTATACTGACTTTAATTTGAAGGGTACCCCAAGAGACAGACGGTCGTGTAGCATGACTGTGTGTCACACACGGCTGAGACACACGCCCGTATTTTTTCCCGTGTGGACAAAAATAGGCCATTTGCAAAGCCAATTTGCCACCCATTTCTCATACACACATAGTAACCAATTTTAAACCTTTACCATACACTTATAAGCAACCAAAACACACCAATTCATACATATATCATGCCATTTATCATCAACCATTTCAACTACTCTATTCCACCTTCAAAACCTACCAAATCATTATGCTAAAATTATCACAACTTGCATAAGTTCATGTACATTAATTCATCATATAATCAACTACTTCATATCAAAACACATCATTAAACCATATCAACAACTAAGGCCAACATACTAAAAACAACCCTATATGTATAAGGCATTATGCACATCAATTAGGCCAACTTAATGACCAAACACATACTAACATTTTCAAAAAAAGCTAGCCAAATCTCATGGCTATATCAAATCTCAAATCATATCATCAACTCACTAGCCTATACATGCCATATACCATATTTACAAGCATCCAAAAATACCAACAAGTAATTGATTGTGTGATGATGGTTCCCAATGATCCCCGATATCCGAGCTAGCTTTGATACTCTATAAAACACAGATAAATAACACACAATAAGCTTCATAGCTTAGTAAGTTTGTACTAAATATTTACTCAACAGTTCATAATATACAAATCATCAATTAATAAACACTTAATAAATCTCATATCATCATTCGATTCTAATACTTGACCATTTATCATATATACAAATCCATCAAGCTTCATACATATAGTATCAACTACCACATAAGTATTGTATGTACCTGTACTTTTTTGTATTTATTTATTTCATTCTCACATCTTTGTCCGATACGTTAAATCATTTGAAAATCTTTCAATACTCTAAGAACTCACGCACTAGTGCAAAAATGATTAGCCGAAGCTTATTGCACACTTAGTGCTCACATTAAACCGAAGCTATCTTAGTATCGCACATTAAGTACCAAACTTAGTCGATTTGTCGTCGTACAAAATCATAGTCATATATATACAATTTATGCATTATTAAAGCATTAAAAACATAATTATAACAATGTTTATCACGTACGAACTTACCTCATACTCGGAATTGACAAATTGGAACGGTTACTCGAAAACCTTCGATTTTTCCCGATCTATATCCGAATTCTTTATTTCTTGATCTATATGTATTAAAAATTAACCATTTAATCACCAATTCATTCAATTTCACCCAATAATACCTATTTGAGCATTTTTACACTTTATCCCCTAAAGTTTCACATTTCATACAATTTAGTCCCTATTTCATAAAAACAAAATTTACTCAAAATTCAATAAGACCCATGCTTAGCCAAATTTCCTAGGGACTCCTAGTAGCCTAAAACTTTTATTAATTTCACAAATTAACCCCTCAATTTACATTTTTCTCAATTTAATTTCTAATATGCATTTTTAATCAAAATCACTTTACAAAACATGTATATCAAGCACCAAGCTTTCATAATTCATCATCAAACATCATAAAACTCAAGAAGTCATCATTGGAACTTTACAAAATCATCATCAAATTCAAAAATTAAAACACAGGCTAGCTAGTACCCAAAGTGTAACAACCTAGTTTTAGCTAAATCAGAATAGTGGTTTTGAGACCACAAATCTGAGGTTGTAAAATTATTTTAATATTATTTTTTATGTTTACAGCATTTGATTATATATGTGTGAAAATTTCGTATGATAATTTTATCATTTGGATTCTTAATTTGACTAAATGACTAAATCACGTAAAGTGCAAAAGTTGCATTCCACTTGTTAAAAGTGCTTAATTGCCATGGCTTATTAAATGAAAGGTCTTTATGTTTTAATTAGACCATGGTTAGTGGATATGGACATAAATGGCCTTATAGTATGATGATTTTAAATGGTTTAATAAAGATTAAAAAGGTAATTTGTGAATTAATTAGTAAATAAACAAAGTAAAGCCAACTATCATCTTTTTCCCTTCATTATTCAATCGAACACTCAAGGGAGGAAATCATATTTATGCATTTAGGGTTTGGCACTTGCAAGGTTTGATTGGTTAGTGTTTTGAGCTCGATTTTTGATAATTTTTATTTTTTTATGATCGTTGCTTTGAGTACTAGCTAGCCCATGCCTCAATTTTTGAATTGGTTGATGACTTTATGAGTTGCCATTGATGAATGCTTGATTTTTGTGATAGATGATGATGAATTATGAATGCTTGGTGCTTGATATACATGTTTTGTAAAGTGATTTTGTGTAAAAATGCATATTATGGATTAAATTGAGAAAAGTGTAAATTGAGAGGTTATATTGTGAAAAAAATTAAAGTTTTGGGGTGCTAGGGGTCCCTAAGAAATTCGGCTAGGCTTGGGTGTAAATAAATTTTGTGTAATTTGTATTTTGTGAAATAGAGACTAAATTGAATAAATGTGTAACTTTAGGGGGCTAATGTGCAAAATACCCATTTATGTGTTTGTGGAATATATTGAATGAATTGTGATTAAATGGGTAAATTTTGAATACATATAGATCAAGAAAGAAAGAACTGGGATTTAGATCGGGGAAAATTAAAGGTTACCGAGTAATTGATCCGATTCGTCAATTTCGAGTAAAAGGTAAGTTCGTACATGATAAATGAAGTTACAATTATGTTTTTAATGCTTTAATAATGCATAAATTGCATATATGTGACTACAATTGCATATGACAACAAATCGATTATGTTTGGCACTTAGTGCGTGTTCTAAAATAGCTTCGGCTAAAAATAGCACTTAATGTGCGAATTGGAATAGCTTCGGCTATATAAGGTACTAAGTGTGCAATATCAAGATAGCTACAGTTTAATATGATGACACTAAGTGTGCGAGATCGTTATAGCTTCAGCTAATCACTAATATACTAAGTGTACGAATTCTTAGAGCATTAAAAGACTTCTTAACAAATTAATGTATTGAACAAAGAGGTGAGAATGAAATAAATAAATACGGGAAAGTTCAGGTATGTACAATACCTATGTGGTAGTTGATACTATGTGTATGAAGCTTGATGAATTTGCATATACATGTTAAATAGAGGTGGATTGAAATTGAATAATGATATAAAAACTAATAAGTGTTTATTAATTGATGTTTTGTATTATATGAACTGTTGAGTATAACTGGTACGAACTTACTAAGCTATGAAGCTTATTGTATGATATTTGTCTTTATTTTATAAATTATCAAAGATAGCTCGGACATCAGGGATCATCAAGAACTATCATCACACTATCAAATCAACTCGTTGGTACTTTGGAAGCTTTGTATATATGGTATATTGCATGTATAGGCTAGTGAGTTGATACTATGTTTTAAAAATGATATAGCCATAAGATTTGGCTTGCTTTTGTTGAAAATGTTGTTATGTATATGGCCATTTAATTTGGCTTAAATTATGTGTTTGATATGGTTATGTGTTGGCTATTTTGGATAGTTGTAAGTTGTTGTGTTGATGCTTAGAGTATGAAATTTTGAGGTTTGATTTTGAGATGATAGTATGGTGTGGTTTGTGATATGAAATAGATGTGAATTTGGTATGTTTTGTATGTGGAATTAAGTAGTTGAATCGGTTGATGATAGATGGCATGACATGAGTATGAATTGGCATGTTTTTTATTTCCTAAAAATGTATTGAAATGGTGCTATTTTGGTTGCTTTGTGTACTTGAGAGTAGGGTGGCAAATTGGCTTTACAAATAGCTTATTTTTGTCCACACAGGCAGAGATACGATCGTGTATCTCAACCGTGCGGGACACATGGTCATGTTACACGGCCCGTGTGTCCCTTGGGATATCCCTACGAATTTAATTCAGTCTCGAGCATGGCCTAGACACATGGACGTGTGGTTGGTCGGGTGACCCAAGTCAATAACCTCTTCAGTTTTCCTATGGCCAAGGCACACGAGCGTGTCTCCAGGTGTGTGGTGGAAGTCAGCATGTATGCTCTATTTTCACACGGCCTAGGACATAGGCGTGTCCGGTAGCCGTGTGAGGCACATAGCCTGCATACATGGGCGTGTGACCTATGAATGTAAAATTTTTCTAAGTGTTCAGAAATTTTTATATGCGATCGGTTTAGTCACAAACCACTCTTAAGCATGTTTTAAGGTCTCGTAGAACCTTATAAGGGACAGTGTGAATGTTTGCGAGTGGTTTTTGATAATGATGTATAAATGTATATGAATGAGATGTGTTAATCGGTAATGCCTTGTAACCTTATTCTGGCGTTGGATATGGGTTAGAGTGTTACATTTATTGGTATCAAAGTTACGGATTAGTCGATTCTAGGACTAACATAATGAGTGAGATCTAGCTATACATGCCATATATATAAACTGTGATAGTGTGATGATTCCTGATAGTTAAAATGTGCTTTTCATATAGCAAATGGATCCCGAACGAGCAATAGCCGATGATGTTGAAAGTAGTGTACCCTCTCCCACTCAAGGGGCAATGCAGTCCGATTCTAGGCATATTTCTAGTAGTCAGGGAGGAGAGGCTAAGCAAGCCTTCTTTGAAAAGATGAGTGAGTGGTTCAAGAAATTCGTCGAACGAATCCGGTTGCTCAACAACCTCTACCCCCACCTGTTGCTCCACAAGTCCCGGTTGTGCCATCAGTAATAGATCCGATTCGATTGAGTAAACCACTTGTTGATATGATTTGTAAACACGGGGCTGAAGAGTTTCAGGCTACAGTTGATGATGATGCTGATAAAGCTGAGTTCTGGCTTGATAACACTATTCGAGTATTCGATGAATTGTCCTATACTCCAGATGAACGTATCAAATGCGTAGTATCTTTGCTTAGAGATAATGCATATCACTGGTGGAAAACGTTGATATCGGTAATTCCTAGAGAATAGATTACCTGGGAATTCTTTTAGACTGAGTTCCAGAAAAAGTACATAAGCCAAAGATTCCTCGATCAGAAACATAGAGTTTCTAGAATTGAAGCAGGATCGGATGACTGTCACTAACTACGAAAGAGAATTCGTACGATTAAGCAAATATGCCTGGGAATATGTGTCTACTGAAGAGATCATGTGTAAAAGATTTGTTAACAGGTTGAATAAAGATATAAAGTTGTTAGTTGGGATACTTGAACTGAAAGAATTTGTAATATTGGTTGAGAGGGCTTGTAAAGCCGAAGATCTCAGAAAAGAAAAGAGAAAAGTTGATTCAAAGGCACGAGATTTGAGGAAGAGATTGATGAATAAATCTTATCATTCTTAGTCAAAGAAATCTAGAGACTATTTTAACCAATCGACAGCTTCTGGGGGATATTAGAATAGAGATCACGAAAAGCAATACACCAATCCTAAAACTCAAGTCACATCAGTATCGAGTGTTGGTAACGTAAAAGATGTTAAGCCCATGTGTCAACAATGTGGAAGACGGCATTTTGGAGATTTTTGGGGGAAAAGTAATAATAGAACTTGTTACAGTTGTGGTTCACGAGATCACTTTATTAAAGATTGCCCGGGGTTAGCTGAAAAAGATAATGCTCAAAACACGAGGCCGAGTAACACTGCAGCTAGAGGTAGACCATCCAGAAACATGGGAAATGTGAGTGCTGGTAGAGGTGTGACACGAGACACTATAGCGAGACATGATGCTAGAGCACCTACCCGAGCCTATGTTCTTTGTACTCATGAAGAAGCGTCATTTCCAGATGTCATCACTGATACTTTTACTCTTTATGATACTAAGGTTATTGCATTCATAGATCCAGGATCTACTCATTCATATGTATGTGTGAATTTATTATCCAGTAAGACTTTGCTTGTAGAGTCTACTGAAATTGTAATTAGAGTATCGAACCCCTTAAGCAAGTGTGTATTGGTTGATAAAGTGTGAAAGAACTGTCCCTTAATGATTCAGGATAATTGCTTTCCGGTTGATTTGATGTTGTTGCCATTTGATGAGGCTGATATAATTCTGGGTATGGATTGGCTAACGTTACATGATGCTATTGTGAATTGCAAAAGAAAGACGATAGATTTGAGATTTCAGAATAATGAGATTACTCAAATTGAATCAGATGATCTGAATGGTTTGTCAGCAATGATTTCTTCGATGTTAGCTCAAAAATATCTGAGAAAGGGTTGTGAAGCTTATTTTTGTTATGTACTTGATACGAAAGTGAATGAAAAGAAAATTGAATTAGTGTCAATTGTATGTGAGTATTCAGATGTGTTTATTGAAGAGCTACCGAGTTTACCATCGATCAGAGAGGTTGAGTTTGGCATTGAGTTAATGACGGGTACAACACCGATATCGATAGCTCTGTACAGAATGGCTCTGACAGAGTTAAAAGAATTAAAAGCTCAGTTGCAAGAATTAACCGGTAGAGGATTTGCACGATCGAGTTTCTCGCCCTGGGGTGCTCTGTGTTGTTTGTGAAAAAGAAAGATGGCACGATGAGAATGTGTACAGACTACCGACAGCTTAATAAAGTGACAATCAAGAACAAATATCTTTTACCCAAAATTGACAATTCGTTTGATCAATTGAAATGAGCTACAGTGTTTTCAAAGATAGATCTAAGATCGGGTTATTACCAGTTGCGAGTTAGAGATTCTGATGTGCTAAAGACTGCATTTAGAATGAGGTATGGTCATTATGAATTTTTAGTTATGCCTTTCAGACTAACGAATGCACCTACTGTCTTTATGGATTTAATGAATTGGATTTTCAGACCGTATCTAGATCGATTTGCTATTGTGTTCATAGATGATATCTTGATCTATTCGAGAAATGAAATTGAGCATGCTGAGCATTTGAGGATTGTATTGCAGACTCTAAGAGATAAGCAGTTATATGCAAAGTTTAGTAAATATGAATTTTGGTTGAGTGAAGTTGGTTTTCTGGGGCATATTGTGTCAGCATCGGGTATTCGAGTCGATCCGAGCAAGATTTCCGCAATAATGGACTGGAAGCCTCCGAGAAATGTATTTGAAGTTCGTAGTTTTCTGGGACTAACTGATTATTATAGGTGATTTTTGAAAGACTTTGCGAGGATTTTGACTCTGTTGACAAGATTTCTTTAGAAAGATGTAAAGTTTGAATGGTCCGAGAATTATCAAAAAAGTTTTGATCAGCTGAACGCTTTATTGACTGAAGCTCTGGTGTTAATTCAGCGAGAATCGGGTAAAAAATTTGCAATCTATAGTGATGCATCGTTAAATGGTCTGGGTAAAAAATTCGTAATCTATAGTGATGCATCGTTAAATGGTATGGGTTGTGTTTTAATGCAGGAAGACAATGTCATAGCTTATGCCTCGAGACAGTTGAAGCCGCATGAAAAGAATTACCCAATGCACGATTTAGAGTTAGCAGCCATTGTATTTGTGCTGAAGATTTGGCGTCATTATTTTTTTGGTGAGAAATGTCATGTTTATTCAGATCATAAAAGTTTGAAATATCTGATGACTCAGAAAGATTTGAATTTGCAACAATGGAGATGGCTAGAATTATTAAAAGATTATAAGTTAGTGATTAACTACCATCAGGGAAAAGCAAATGTTGTTGCTGATGCTTTAAGCCGAAAATCATTGTTTGCTCTACGTGCAATGAATACTCAGTTGACTCTTTCTGATGATGGCTCGATTGTAGCTGAGTTGAAAGTGAGACTGTTGTTTTTACATGAATGAAAATGTGGGTTACAAATATGTGGGTTGATGATGTGAATTATACATGTTAATATGTGCTTAATATGTGTTTGAAATACATTTGTGAATTAAATTAAGTGATTATTGCTTATGAAATCAAGAAAATGAGATATATGTGCATACTTGTAGAAATGTTTATGTATTTGTTTTAAGATAAGAAAATGATTTTATAGATCGATGAGAAATCAATAATGAATTACAATTGCTATTGATGAGCTAATGTTTATATGAATATAATTCAATAACAGGACGTTATCCTAAACTATGCATCGGTAGAAATTTTCGGGGACGAAAATCCCTAAAGGGGGGAGAGTTGTGACACCCCTAAAGTGACCCTAGTCGGAAAGCGGTTTCAGGACCGCTAAACCGAGTCACCAAATTATTTGAATGTGATATTTATTGTCTAAAATATGTGATTATGAAGGTGTGAAAGTTTTAGGCTTCGATTTAGTAAATTTGCATGTGAATTTAGTCAAAAAGACTTATGGGTGACATTTTTGAAATGTGATAGGCTAATCTACAAGGACCTAATAGTGCATGTAATCAAAAGGGAGGACTTGCATGTCAATTTTCCCCCCATCTAGTAGTGGCCGGCCATGACATTAGGATGGACAAAGGGTGATAGGAAAAACATGTCATAGACATGTTGTGTTGGTGCATCATGGGAGGAAACAATAAAATAAAATAAGGAGTATGGGTAATAAAATAATAATGGAAAGGTAAATGATGATGAAAAAAAAATTGTCTCATCCATGTTCCCCCCCCCCATTGCCGTGAATTGAAGAAAGAAAACAAAAAAAAGTGTTCATTCTTGAACATCTTTGGCCGAATAGAGGAAAGAAAGGAAGGGGAAGAGCTTGAGAAAATCGGCTATGGTGGTTTGCTAGACTAAGGTATGTTTGATGTTGTCCTTGAGATTCATGCATGTTTTTAGTTGTTAGTTTGAGTTCTACCTAGCCCATGGTTTAAATCTTTGCTATGAGATGGAGATGATATTCGGCCATGGGTGTTGTCTTCTTGGTTGATGTTTGATGTTGTGGTGATGAGGCATGAAGATGAGTTAAGTTTCGGCTAAGGTGGATTTGTGTTGATGTCATTTGCATGCTAAGTGTAAAGCTTTGTAATGATACATGTGATGGTGATTGATGACTCTTGGATTTTCTTTTTGGCATTTTTGAGTTAGACATTAAGTTCTTTGTGTAACCCATGACCAAAATTGAATGGTATGGTGTCTTGATGCATTCGGCCATGGTAGAAAATAGATGTGAAATGGTAGTAAGGTGAAGTGCAAAATGTTAGTATTTGATTACTAGTGTATATATGCGTATTAGCCGAGTTTTGAACTTGAAACAAGATGATATATAATCAATACAAGTAACCATACTTGTAGGAAGTATTAAGCATATAATCGGCCTCAACATAGACATGCATATTCGGCCATAGGAAGAAGATTGGTGTTGCATGTATTCGGTTAGAGGCGAGCATATTGATGCTTTTATCTTGGTTTAGACAATCGGCTAAAAGGAAGTGTGGGTTAATATGTTGAGTTGATTCATGATTTCATATGTATGTGACTTTAATGTCTAATGTATATATATATGGGCTAAGTATCTTGAGTTCCTCTTTTCGATGCTCAAATGATTAAATCAATTTATTTGTTAAATTAAGCTCAAGAGCAAAGGGGAACTAAATCCGATAAAGGGAAGGAAAAAGTGGTCGAATAGCCATCGGAATCGTTCAACAACATCCGAGGTAAGTTTTAAGTGATTAAACGTTGAGTAAATTCAATCATAATAGGACATAATGAGTTGATTTAATAAGATATGATGTGGCCATGATATGTTCTAAGCTCAAATGATAAGTTCTTAAGTGTTTGAGCTTGGGAATTTAAGGGTAATTTGAAATAGTCTGCTTAGGACAGCAGCAGTAATGTGACTTTAGAAAATCACCATAAATTTATGGACTTGAATTAGAGGCTGAATGAGACATGAAATTAAAGCTTAATGAGTCTAGTTTCTTATAAAAGAAACCGTGTAAGCAAAGGAATTTCCGATAATGAGATACTTAAAGTTGTGTGAGACAGCGCAGAATTACACTGTAATCCTCTGTTCTGTTTTTAGAAAATCATTATAAATTGTAAAAAAATGGTTATAAGATAAAATTTATATGCTTAGACTCCTTAATGAGTCTAGTTTCAAATGAAATCAAATACAACACATTTTGAAGTCTGTAAAATGAGAAATTTGATTCGTAGTGAAGAGTGGTCAGATTAGTCAAACAGTGAAACAGGGGAAACTTTAAGAAAAATCTGGTATTGATTGGCCAAACATAAAATTCTGGAAATTTTATGGATGGAAGATATACGAGTCTATATTCAGGAAAAATTAACAAAAAGTGATTTGGAGTTTTGTAGCTCCAGTTATAAATAATTTAGTGACTATTGCTCAGGAAAAACAGCTTGTGCTGAATTTGAGATTGTGTTGTAAACCTTGATAAACTTGTTTTAGTTGCTCATAAGCTATTGATTAAACCCATACGTGAATTCTAAATTGTGATATTGGAAAATGATAGATGTAGATTCAGCCAAGACAGTGTGTATACGTGAAAGTATATGTGGTATGTGAAGTATATTTGGATAATTGTGATGTGAATACATAAAAATCTATATTTTGATTTAGGATTCTATGTGATGGATGTGAACATGCATATATGAGATAAGGCCTAATAGCCGATGTGATGAATGTGAAAGTGTATATATGTGATAAGGCCTAATGGCCGATGTGATGAATGTGAAAGTGTATATATGTGATAAGGCCTAATGGCCGATGTGATGAATGTGAAAGTGTATATATGTGATAAGGCCTAATGGCCGATGTGATGAATGTGAAAGTTTATATATGTGACAGGGCTGAGTGGCCAACGTGATGGATGTGAAAGTGTATAAATGTGATAAGTCCCGAAGGGCATTTGTGTCAGTACTATATCCGGGTTAAAACCCCGCAGGCTTTATGCGAGAATATTATCACTGATTAATGTCTGTAAGCTTCGTGCTCGTACTATATCCGAGCTCTAAAGACCCGATGACTACGTGTGGGGATTTTGTCCGGGTAAGACCCGATAACTTCGTGTGGAGATTATGTCCGGGTAAGACTTCGTAATAAGAATTGCTTATAAATATATTCAATGCGAAAGGTTAAACAGGTATGTACTCCAAGTTTATATGTGAGCTTGATTTGCAGTAAATCATAAGGTAGTTATGTGATGCATACGAGAGCAATCTATGAGACTATTCCTATGATTATGTGACATCGGATCAGTGTGAGAGGTTATGTGAAATCATACGATATATCTATGTCACATGAGCTCACTTTTATGTGAAAGTTTATCTACCTATTGTATATGATGAGATGTGCATATTCGGTAAAGGGATGGTATGCCCGAAGGAAGAGTGAAATAAAAATACGAACAACTATGTTATAATTTGATTGTTATCTGTTGACACTACTTAAAACTTACTAAGCATTGTAATGCTTACTCCGTTTACTCTGTTTCCTCTGTTTTATAGATCTCATTTGGAAGCTACAAGCTCGGGGATCATCAGCAACTAGTCACACTATCACTATCCACTGTTTGGTACTGCTACGTTTTGGATTATCTTATGGCATGTATAGAATAGACTAGTGGCGGAAGAATATTTTTGGTTAATGTATATAAGCCATGCGAAAATGGCATCTTTTGAATGTTTACTTAGAGAAGTTTAAATTTTATCCCTGGCTGTGCTTAGTACTTATTTAAATGAATGATCTTTATTTAAAGAAAAAAGTTCAAAATTTTACTGTTCTGACATGAGTTACAAGTCCGGTAATGCCCCTTACCTATTCCTGCGACGGTTAAGGGATAGGGGTGTTACATTTTATTGGTATCAGACCTACGGTTTAGTCGATTCTAGGACTAACGTAGCACGCGTGAGTCTATTTATACATGCCATAAAGTGATAAAATGATAGTGTGATGATTTTTGGCTATTAAAATGTGTTTGCTGTATTGTAATGAATCTTGATCCCGATCGAGCTGTAGCAAGCTTCTGACTATGAGAATTTGCGATATAACTTCACTTAGATATGCCTAAATTATTAAGTTGATCAGGTACGTATCATGTACTCGTATTTGAATTTCGATTTGGATTGAATTATAAGGGTATAAGTGATGCAATTTTGAAAGAGTGTTATGACTATAAATGTGATTTTTGTATGTGGCTATGGAACTGGAAGTTGAATGGTCAATAAGCATGTTGTGTTTGTATTCAAGTAATGTAAATGATATACTAATGTGTATTGCTATATGTGTATATGTACATGAGAATTGAGAGTGATATATCCGGGCTAAGTCCCGAAGAGCATTCGTGCTAGTGATATATCCGGGCTAAGTCCCGAAGAGCATTCGTGCTAGTGATATATCCGGGCTAAGTCCCAAAGAGCATTCGTGCTAGTGATATATCCGGGCTAAGTCCCGAGGAGCATTCGTGCTAGTGATGTATCCGGGCTAAGTTCCGAGGAGCATTCGTGCTAGTGATATATCCGGGCTAAGTCCCGAGGAGCATTCGTGCTAGTGATATATCCGGGCTAAGTCCCGAGGAGCATTCGTGCTAGTGATATATTCGTGCTAAACCCCGAAGAGCATTCGTGCTGGTGTTATATCCGGGCTAGGTCTCGAAGAGCAATCATGCTGGTGACGTGTATTCGGGCCTTCGTGCCTAGTAGGCTTCGTGCCGGTAATTTGAGCAAAGTTTAAGTGCTCATTACTATACGAATTCAAATTTAAATGAGATGATATGTTTAAAAGTGTACATACATGATGTTTATAGACTTGGTTAAGTCATTTCAATGTGTATTAACGAATGAATAAGAGCACTATGTGTGTGAATGATTAGAGGCACTGTGTGTGTGCGAATTCCTTTAACCGAGCACTATGAGTGCGAGATCGGTCAGTGGGCACTAAGTGTGTGAAGTGGAATTCATGTAAGACCTCGTTTGGGACGAAGGCATTGATTTGAGATAGTGTGTAAGACCATGTCTGGGACATGGCATCGGCTCGATATGTGAGAATATGTAAGACCATATCTAGGATATGGCATTGTAAGAGCTATATGTGCTTAATGAGTATCCGTAATGATTTCGAATGATTCAACGGGTATATTTAAGATGATAAATAAAGTAAGATCAAAATAAGTGAATATGTAAAAAAAATGGTGGATATGTTGTTAAGGAATGGATTTATGTTATATGTGCACTTAAGTGCTTAGTTGAAAATGTGTTATGGATTTAGTCTATGAGATTCTCGGTATATGAAGTTATATGTGCTATTGCTGAATGGACACTATTTTGTTAATCTTGTTCAAGAAATTATTTTGATTAAGTTTCGACATTCGAAAGTTTGAAAGAATTTTTGATGAATGTTGATAATTTTGGATATACGAGTTATGCGCTAGAATAAATCTCATGCCAGTGTATTACATTAGGCTTTATGCCTATTCGACTGTATACGGGTAACGTTAACTATGATTGAATGTGCTAAATGAACTAAATGTTCAGGTACGTGGAAGTTGACTTTTCTTTTGGAAATGAGTTAAGTCGAATATTGAGATGTGATAAAGTTATAAAGGATATTTATTGGGATGTTTGAGTATATGTGTACTTCCGGTTAGGTTACAGCTTATACATGAATGAAAATGTGGGTTACAAATATGTGGGTTGATGATGTGAATTATACATGTTAATATGTGCTTAATATGTGTTTGAAATGCATTTGTGAATTAAATTAAGTGATTATTGCTTATGAAATCAAGAAAATGAGATATATGTGCATACTTGTAGAAATGTTTATGTATTTGTTTTAAGATAAGAAAATGATTTTATAGATCGATGAGAAATCAATAATGAATTACAATTGCTATCGATGAGCTAATGTTTATATGAATATAATTCAATAACAGGACGTTATCCTAAACTATGCATCGGTAGAAATTTTCGGGGACGAAAATCCCTAAAGGGGGGAGAGTTGTGACACCCCTAAAGTGACCCTAGTCGGAAAGCGGTTTCAGAACCGCTAAACCGAGTCACCAAATTATTTGAATGTGATATTTATTGTCTAAAATATGTGATTATGAAGGTGTGAAATTTTTAGGCTTCGATTTAGTAAATTTGCATGTGAATTTAGTCAAAAGGACTTATGGGTGACATTTTTGAAATGTGATAGGCTAATCTACAAGGACCTAATAGTGCATGTAATCAAAAGGGAGGACTTGCATGTCAATTTTCCCCCCCCCCATCTAGTAGTGGCCGGCCATGACATTAGGATGGACAAAGGGTGATGGGCAAAACATGTCATAGACATGTTGTGTTGGTGCATCATGGGAGGAAACAATAAAATAAAATAAGGAGTATGGGTAATAAAATAATAATGGAAAGGTAAATGATGATGAAAAAAAAATTGTCTCATCCATGTTTCCCCCCCCCCCATTGCCGTGAATTGAAGAAAGAAAACAAAAAAAAAAAGTGTTCATTCTTGAACATCTTTGGCCGAATAGAGGAAAGAAAGGAAGGGGAAGAGCTTGAGAAAATCGGCTATGGTGGTTTGCTAGACTAAGGTATGTTTGATGTTGTCCTTGAGATTCATGCATGTTTTTAGTTGTTAGTTTGAGTTCTACCTAGCCCATGGTTTAAATCTTTGCTATGAGATGGAGATGATATTCGGCCATGGGTGTTGTCTTCTTGGTTGATGTTTGATGTTGTGGTGATGAGGCATGACGATGAGTTAAGTTTCGGCTAAGGTGGATTTGTGTTGATGTCATTTGCATGCTAAGTGTAAAGCTTTGTAATGATACATGTGATGGTGATTGATGACTCTTGGATTTTCTTTTTGGCATTTTTGAGTTAGACATTAAGTTCTTTGTGTAACCCATGACCAAAATTGAATGGTATGGTGTCTTGATGCATTCGGCCATGGTAGAAAATAGATGTGAAATGGTAGTAAGGTGAAGTGCAAAATGTTAGTATTTGATTACTAGTGTATATATGCGTATTAGCCGAGTTTTGAACTTGAAACAAGATGATATATAATCAATACAAGTAACCATACTTGTAGGAAGTATTAAGCATATAATCGGCCTCAACATAGACATGCATATTCGGCCATAGGAAGAAGATTGGTGTTGCATGTATTCGGTTAGAGGCAAGCATATTGATGCTTTTATCTTGGTTTAGACAATCGGCTAAAAGGAAGTGTGGGTTAATATGTTGAGTTGATTCATGATTTCATATGTATGTGACTTTAATGTCTAATGTATATATATATGGGCTAAGTATCTTGAGTTCCTCTTTTCGATGCTCAAATGATTAAATCAATTTATTTGTTAAATTAAGCTCAAGAGCAAAGGGGAACTAAATCCGATAAAGGGAAGGAAAAAGTGGTCGAATAGCCATCGGAATCGTTCAACAACATCCGAGGTAAGTTTTAAGTGATTAAACGTTGAGTAAATTCAATCATAATAGGGCATAATGAGTTGATTTAATAAGATATGATGTGGCCATGATATGTTCTAAGCTCAAATGGTAAGTTCTTAAGTGTTTGAGCTTGGGAATTTAAGGGTAATTTGAAATAGTCTGCTTAGGACAGCAGCAGTAACGTGAATTTAGAAAATCACCATAAATTTATGGATTTGAATTAGAGGCTGAATGAGACATGAAATTAAATCTTAATGAGTCTAGTTTCTTATAAAAGAAACCGTGTAAGCAAAGGAATTTCCAATAATGAGATACTTAAAGTTGTGTGAGACAGTGCAGAATGACACTGTAATCCTCTGTTCTGTTTTTAGAAAATCATTATAAATTGTACAAAAATGGTTATAAGATAAAATTTATATGCTTAGACTCCTTAATGAGTCTAGTTTCAAATGAAATCAAATACAACACATTTTGAAGTCTGTAAAATGAGAAATTTGATTCGTAGTGAAGAGTGGTCAGATTAGTCAAACAGTGAAACAGGGGAAACTTTAAGAAAAATCTGGTATTGATTGGCCAAACCTAAAATTCTGGAAATTTTATGGATGGAAGATATACGAGTCTATATTCAGGAAAAATTAACGGAAAGTGATTTGGAGTTTTGTAGCTCCAGTTATAAATAATTTAGTGACTATTGCTCAGGAAAAACAGCTTGTGCTTAATTTGAGATTGTGTTGTAAACCTTGATAAACTTATTTTAGTTGCTCATAAGCTATTGATTAAACCCATACGTGAATTCTAAATTGTGATATTGGAAAATGATAGATGTAGATTCAGCCAAGACAGTGTGTATACGTGAAAGTATATGTGGTATGTGAAGTATATTTGGATAATTGTGCTGTGAATACATAAAAATCTATATTTTGATTTAGGATTCTATGTGATGGATGTGAACATGCATATATGAGATAAGGCCTAATAGCCGATGTGATGAATATGAAAGTGTATATATGTGATAAGGCCTAATGGCCGATGTGATGAATGTGAAAGTGTATATATGTGATAAGGCCTAATGGCCGATGTGATGAATGTGAAAGTGTATATATGTGATAAGGCCTAATGGCCGATGTGATGAATGTGAAAGTGTATATATGTGACAGGGCCGAGTGGCCAACGTGATGGATGTGAAAGTGTATAAATGTGATAAGTCCCGAAGGTCATTTGTGTCAGTACTATATCCGGGTTAAAACCCCGCAGGCTTTATGCGAGAATATTATCACTGATTAATGTCCGTAAGCTTCGTGCTCGTACTATATCCGAGCTCTAAAGACCCGATGACTACGTGTGGGGATTTTGTCCGGGTAAGACCCGATAACTTCGTGTGGAGATTATGTCCGGGTAAGACTTCGTAATAAGAATTGCTTATAAATATATTCAATGCGAAAGGTTAAACAGGTATGTACTCCAAGTTTATATGTGAACTTGATTTGCACTAAATCATAAGGTAGTTATGTGATGCATACGAGAGCAATCTATGAGACTATTCCTATGATTATGTGACATCGGATCAGTGTGAGAGGTTATGTGAAGTCATACGATATATCTATGTCACATGAGCTCACTTTTATGTGAAAGTTTATATGCCTATTGTATATGATGAGATGTGCATATTCGGTAAAGGGATGGTATGCCCGAAGGAAGAGTGAAATAAAAATACGAACAACTATGTTATAATTTAATTGTTATCTGTTGACACTGCTTAAAACTTACTAAGCATTGTAATGCTTACTCCGTTTACTCTGTTTCCTCTGTTTTATAGATGTCATTTGGAAGCTACAGGCTCGGGGATCATCAGCAACTAGTCACACTATCACTATCCACTGTTTGGTACTGCTACGTTTTGGATTATCTTATGGCATGTATAGAATAGACTAGTGGCGGAAGAATATTTTTGGTTAATGTATATAAGCCATGCGAAAATGGCATCTTTTGAATGTTTACTTAGAGAAGTTTAAATTTTATCCCTGGCTGTGCTTAGTACTTATTTAAATGAATGATCTTTATTTCAAGAAAAAAATTCAAAATTTTACTGTTCTGACATGAGTTACAAGTCTGGTAATGCCCCTTACCTATTCCGGCGACGGTTACGGGATAGGGGTGTTACACACCACATTCATATAATTCAAATAAACACATTCCACATTCATTTCAAGTATAAAAGTAACATTTTTATCATTTATCATTTTTCGGGCAATATCATTTTTCGGGCTTTGTCAGATACAATTTCAATGTCACATATATATATGATATTTATACAATTCACAATGCAACATTTAATTCATATAAACATACACAAATTAGTTACACGAACTTACCTCGATAATGTTCGAGTACGTAAAATCTACTAATCTGACATTTTCCTCTTTCCTCGTTCTAACTCCAAATTTGGTCTATCCAGATCTATACGAGTAAATTTAACATCAATTTACCATATTTCACATTCAAGTGGACTTAATTTTCATCCTAGGCAAAATTACCATTTTGCCCCTAACTTTTCCATAAATTCCCATTTCGTCCTTAGGCTCAGAAAATAAAATTTGTGCAATTTACTCCCTATCCCAAGCCTAACCAAATTCCCATTACAAAATTTACAGCACATGTATTCATAAAAATTCAGCATTTTTCTTCAATTTCACAACTTTACATTTTAGTCCCTAAATCATGTTTTCATTAAAAATCACTTTGTAAAAGTTGTTTATCTATTAACAGCCTTTGATTTTCTACCATAAATTTCTAGTTTTCAGCATATACATCCATGACCCATTTTCCATACTTTGATAACTTTTCAAATTAATCCCCTAAATAGATAGATTAAGCCATCTTGATTTCAAAAATATCAAAATTACTAAAAACAGGCCAAGGAAACTTACCCAATTTGGCCATGAAAGGTTCTTCTCTCTCTCCTAGAGTTTCCATGTATTATTTTGGGGAAGAAGATGAGAAAATAAGATTATATCTCTTTTATCATCTTCTAATTAATTAAATATTTTCACTTTTTAATCTAGTCCTTGCCTGTTTTCTAAATTTACATGGATGAGTCACCAAAATATCTACATACTATATTTAATGGTCTAATTACCATATAAGGACCTTAAGTTTTGAATTCCATAGCAATTTGATCCTTCTAGCTACTAGAATCCAACTTTTACATTTTATGCGATTTGGTCCTTCCCGTAATTAAACACTTAATTGATAAAATTTTCTTATCAATATTTTCACATGATATGTATATCATAATACGGACCATATAATAAAATAAAAATAAATTTTATTTTTAGGCTCGGATTTGTGGTCCCGAGACCACTGTTTCGATTTCACCAAAATTGGGCTGTTACATAGGATGTAAAAAAATAAATTTAATTCAGTTAAGTTGATTTTTACATGAACGTAATAGAGGTTATGAATTTTTTTGGATAATAATGGTGGTGTGAGCACGACATGCTAATTGGTGACAATTATTTACCTTCAAATTAAAAAAAACCAATATCCCTAACCTTCATAAAACCCCAAAACCCAAATCCAATACCCATCCACCAACCCATTTAACCCATCTACCTCATTCTCCAAATACCAACCTAACAACCCAATACCCAAACAAGCCCAAGAAAAAAAGGAAAATAAATAAAAGAGAAAGAAAGTGGGCCGAACGACCTAGCTGGCCCAAGGTGAAGGGAAAAAAAGGGAAATGGACAGGGCCCAACCGGCCACAAAGAGAAGAAAAAAAAGGAAAGAAAATTAAAACACCCAAATCCATAAATCCCTAAATCCTTTTTTCTCTGTCCTTTTCATCTTCTCCAAAACAAAAGAACCCTTACCCAACACAAAACCACGCTACCGCTATCATCAAGTGCCACACCCACCATCACCGTTCGCCACCTCTATCAGCCACGGACCTCGTGAGTCATGGTTATGCCATTGTTGCCACCATCACCGTAAGCTACTTTGCAAAGCACCATCGTCGCCCTGATCCACAGTCTTTCGCCCAATGCTTTCAACTACCATTTGACGGCCTTCTTTACCACATCAACACCGCACTACTTACCGATCGAGCCTTTACCCGCGCGCCGTCGCTCATCTCTTCCCCAAACACCACCTCATCTATTTATTTTCTTTTTCTCCATCACCAAACACCCAAACCACCCCCACAACCTTAACCAACACCATAACCAAAATCCCCATCGTCCCTCTTCAAAAAAAATCGGCCAAAGTCACCATCCACCGCTGTCGCCATTCGTCGTCACTGTCTGTCAATGCCGCTGCCACCGTAGCAAGCAAAATTGATTATTCGTGACGCCTACACAAAAGCCATGGTTCAAACTCGGAACCAAACGGCCAACAATATTTCGACTTTACTCAATTAAAGTCGACATCAATTTTTAGCGCATCCAATTGTAGATATAGTTGACAACGACTTCGAGCCTTCTCCACCTCCTCCAAGCCGAACGGTCGACCCAACGAGAACTCATCACCGACGAAGTCTGACTCTGGTCAAAATAGAACACTCGAACAGCAAACCTACTACCCCTGAAAGGTTGATTCTTAATCCTCAGCCTGATTTACCTTTACTAAAGTATTATGCAGGTTACCCGAAGGAAGTCGGGACTTCTAACGACAATGTCGAAGGTCCTTCAAATACGAACGAGCATGTCTCTCAATTCCAAACATGATCGCCTACCACTTGAGCTCGTCAACGATCGACACACGAGTCAGCGACACCCCCAAACAGCAATACTGACGCTACTGAAAATTCAAATCCACCTGACTCACCTAACGAATATGTTCGACCATAACGAGACGGTCAATGTAATAAATGATGTCGTACAAACACTATTTCTAACGAAGGTCGATTACGAGGGTTTCTAGACTTTTTAACCTCGGAGCATCGTGTAAGATACGTGTAACACCCCTAACCCATATCCGTCACCCAAATAAGGTTACGAGGCATTACCGATCAAATCACAACATACAACATACATTCCTCATACTTAAATCCATTATCACATAAAATCATCTAAACATAATCATATTGTTCCTTATAAGGCTCTACGAGACCTTAAAACATGCTTAGAAGAGGTTTGAGACTAAACCGATAACATTTGATTACTTTGGGAAACTCATAAAATTTTCAATCATTTAAGGGTCACACGCTTGTGTGAACAGGCCGTATGCCTTACATGGCCACCAGACACGCCTGTGTCACAGGCCATGTGAAAACAGGGCATACAATCTGACTTGCACCACACAGTCGAGGACACGCCAGTGTGTCAGGCCGTGTATAAACTAGAAGGGTTACTGACTTGGGTCACACAGCCGGCCAAACGCCCATGTGCCAGCCAGTGTGTCACACACGGCCAGTAGACACGCCCGTGTGTCTAAACTGTGTCAAACTTGTAGGGTGTACTGGCTTAAATTCGAAGGGTACCCTAGAGGACACACGGCCGTGTAGCATGACCGTGTGTCATTCACGACTGAGACACACGCCCGTGTCTCTGCCTGTGTGGACAAAAATAGGCTATTTGCAAAGCCAATTTGCCACCTTTTTCTCAAGCAGACCTAGTAATCAATATGGTAACGTATATAGTTTTTATATTTTTAAATTTTTAAATTTTAAAAGATTAATTAAATGCTAACGTATTATCTATATGGCAATTCACGTATATGCAACATCAGCAAAGTTTTAAAATATTAACTTTTTTATTCATTTTTTGGGGATTTGAAAAAAAAACAAATTTAAAGGTTAACAAAAATTAAAAATTAAATAGAGAAATAAAATGACTTTCTTGTAAAGTTTGAGAGAAAAAAATCATTATACTAAAAAAAATTGAAAATTTACTTATGTTTTTGATTCATGAGCTTTGAGATAAATTCTCAAAAGGAAAAAGATTTTAACCTCTTGAAAGTTTCTTTGAAAGTGATAAAAAGAACTTTAGAGATTTATTTTATTTAATTTTAATAGTGTCATTTGATAATAAAAAATTTCAATAAAAATAAATAACATTAAGTGAAAAAAAAATCAAACAACTCTATTGAGGAAAATACTATCAGATTGTAAAAACTCTTGAATAGAAATCAGGGGGTTCTCGTAAAGCGTCAAGCCCAATGGATTATAATAAACGCATCTCGACATTCGATCAGCAACCATGTTCTAAGATCTAGGAATATGTCGAATTCTTATCTTCCAATCCCTATTAAGATAACCATTGATTAGTCATAACTCCGCCAAATTACTACTGGCAGCGCTTCTTGCAAGAAAGGACTCCACAAGTAGTACATTATCGCATTCAATCTCCAACTATCTATAAATTTTCTCCCATGCTATACGTAAACCTTCAAGAATCGCTCGAACTTCAATGTGATAAACTGTTTTCTTGCCCACTTACAGTAAGTAACCGCATAACCAATTTCCATCTGCATCCTTAAATACTCCTCCAATTGAAGCATTATCATCATTAAACGACACTGCTCCATCTGATTTCATCTTAATCCATCCTGGTTTTGGAGGTGACCAATACTTTAACAGTATCAAAGTGAACGGCTGAGGTCCCCGTGAGTTCCGTGATAAGTAACTCATTGCCCAAGTAATACCTGTATCAACAAGATCCTGAACACAATTGTTTGCTACTAGCAAAAACATAGGAATTGTGATTCTTCTATAACAACCAACAAATAATGGAAAAGAAATAGTATCATTCAAAATCCTCCTCCCTCCACTTCATGGAATTCCTCAAATTCCATAATAGCCAACTGTTATGCGTTAAGAAGAAAACGTTCTTCGAATAGATATTGGTAGCACAGAGAGACAAACAGCTTTAGAAAAAGAACAATATCAGATAGCATGAAGATTCGACTCCAAGAAACTTCCACATCTAGGACAGTAACTCTCACTCCAAGCCTATCTTACCAGAATATCCAAATAAACAATCGGACTCTTTGGGGTGCTTTTGTTTTCCAAATTAACTGCCAACAACTGGAAGATCCACCTGCATCCATCTAGAACAAATTACTGTAGGTCTCCGCAATAGAGAACATATCTTTATTCATCCATTTCCAAGCTATCTTATAGTTACCCACATCAACAGATGGGGTACCATTGATGTAATAAGAGCAACAACATTAGTAGGAAGAAAACTGTCCAGTCCCAGTCACCATTAGCCGTCACCTGATCAGATGCACGCAAGTATCATCAAAATGTCCAAACCCTTGAAAGAAATCCCTTAGTTTGCCAACTTGATGGACTCAAATGTCATTCCAAAAGTTTATCAAACAACCATCTCCTAATGACTAATACACATTTTTTATCACATCTGGCCACACTTTCATCAAAGACCTCTATATATAAAAGCAACCAGGGATTTAAATTGCGGTCGCGGTTGCGTTTTCGGTCGCGTCGCGTTTGTCGCGGTCGCGGACATAACAGACGCTATTGCGGTCACTGCGGGTATCGCGGTCGTGAATTTTACATTACTTATTGTGTATTGCGGGTATAGCGGGTTTCGGCAATAACGGTTTCGGACGGTGCCGTTACCGCTATATAACGGCCGCTATTTCGGTAACGGACCGCTATTTAAATCCCTGAAAGCAACTACTTTTAGAAATGGCAATCGACATCACATCATGGAGCTTTTATTTGCTCTTAACTAATTGTACCCATAAGGCGTCAGTGTTGGCTAAAATCTAGAAACCCAACTTCATCAAGAAAATCTTATTCTGAACAACCAAGCTTCGGATCCTTAGCTATCTGTAATCTATCAGTCTACAGTAGTCACTCCAAAGGACAAGTGCTGGTCTCCTTGACTCCAAAATTGAACCCCAAATGGAATGATGGGCAATCTTTTCAATCTCATTACAAATAGGAATCAGGATGTGAACTGTGCTCCTAAAATTGTTGGGGATATTAAGGAAAACTAATTTTTGTCCCAAGGTTATTCTACCTGCTAATGATAGCTTCCTATCCTCCCAGCCATTCAACTTGTTACGAACCTTGGACACTATAAAATCAAATGAATTCATTGTGACTTTTGTATAATAGAGGCATACCAAGATAAACACCCAAATCCTCAACTCACAACATACCAATATCATTGCAAATCATATTGGCTAAATCAGCAGGAGTGTTAGGAGAGAAGAATACACGAGATTTCTTTTCATTCACATTTTGACCAGAGAAATGGCAAAATAAACTCAAAATTTCTGTTACCTGAGATACGCGAGCATTGTTAGCTTCGAAAAAAAGAAAGAGATCATCCGTAAAGAATAATTAAGATAGAACAAGACTCCTTCTTGATAGATATAATGGTGACCAACTTTCACGTTTTACTGTTTCTTCGATGAGATGTCCCAGTCTCTCCATGCATAACACAAAAAGATAAGGTGATGGAGGATCACGTTGATTTATCTCAAGTTTTTGATTTTTTTCTAGATATTTCTTTTAATTATATAGATATATATATTAAAATAAAATAAAATAAAAAAACAATAAATAATACAAGTTACGAGTGATAAGATTTTGGTTGACAAAAGAAATGGTTTTTTTTATATATATTCTTTTTAATATATTTATATGTTTAAATAAATCAATCCAAATCATCATCATCATTAAAGTCACGTTGCCTTGTGCGAATTAGTTATTATTATTTATTTGCTCATATAATAACCTTTTAGTTCCGAATTTCTTTTCTTTCTTCTTATCTTGTCATATTCTTTTCAAGTGCGCTTGCTTATATGTCATGTTTAAGGCACAATATGCTATTTCATTATTGAACTTTGTATGAAACTTGTAACCTTTCATTACCATGTTTCATTTTTTTTAGTTCTGTGCAAGAGAAATACTTTTGTCAAAGATAATTCTCATGCAGGGGCATATGTTTTTGGTTACTAATTATTTTATGATTAGTAGTTTCGGGAAATATTATTTTCTGCAGAAGAACTTTTGAGAATAATATCATGTTGGGAACAATTATGTTAAGGAACATTATATTTTGCGCAACTTTCTTTGGGAACAACATTAGAAGGTTGGTCGGATTTTTGAGTTGTTCCAATTTTGAGATTTCTTGGAAAGCATCGCTTAGAGGCTCAGATACAGATACTATTAAGAAGTTCACTTATTAACCTTTCTTTGAAATATAAGTGCTTCTCATTTTATTTCTTCATTGAACAAACGGTGCATTTGCACTTAAAACCTTTCTTGCTAAAATATTTTAAATGGGTGTAACTTTTATGTAACTATCATTATGTCCATTATGACAAATTGCTCAAGATAAAAAAACTTTTCTGTTTAACTTCTGAATTTTCTTGCTTTTTCTCTCTAAATTTTATCAAATGCTTACAAACTATTTATAGGCTATTTTTCTTAAAAAAACTGAAAATATTAAAATCTAATAAAAAACCATAAACCAATGACTCTTGACCTTTCATTGCCATAAACCAATGACTCTTAACCTTTCATTCTCCTAAAAATAAAACTTTTAAATTAAAAACATTAAAATCACATTTAAGTTTAATCAACAAAATTCCCCTATAAACTTAAATGCTTCTGCCATCCTTCATGCCAATTAATTTCTTGCAGTTGTCGAGAAGTACCATTGATAGCGGTTTCGTGAAGATATCTGCGACTTGGTCTCGGCTTGCCACATGCACTAATTTCACACTTCCTTCCTTTACATGATCTCGGATGAAGTGAAAACGAATGTCAATATGTTTGCTTCTCTCATGATTCATTGGGTTCTTTGCTAACTCAATTGCTGACTTATTATCAATTCGTATCTCAATCGCACCGAGTTGTTGTTACTCCAATTCATTCAACAAATTTCTGAGCCATATAGCATGACACACATACCAAGACGTTGCCACATATTCAGCTTCACATGTCGAGAGTGTCACGATTGGTTGCTTCTTTGAAAGCCAAGTAAACACCGTGTTACCCATAAAGAACACATATCCTGATGTATTTTTTCGATCGTCTAAGTCTCCACACCAATCACTGTCAGAGCACCCAATCAACTTGTAATCTTCCACATTTGAATAAAATAACCCGAGTGATACCGTTCCTTAGATATACTGTAGGATTCCCTTCAACGCCTTCCAATATGAATAAATCGGCTCCTCTATCAACAGACTTACAATGCTAACATTTAGTGAAAGATCAGGCCTTCTGCAAGTGAGATAGAGAAGACTTCCCACTAAACTCTGGTATTTGCTTGCATCGAATCATTCTCTTCCATCGAATTTTGAGAGTTTTACACCTGGTTCCATTGGTGTTGAAACCGGTTTACAATATGCCATCTTGTATTTCTTCAAAATTTCCTTTGCATATGCCTCCTGTGACACAAAAATACCTATCTCTTCTTGTCTTACCTCCAAACCAAGGAAAAACTTCACCAAACCTAAATCTTTCATCTCGAATTCCTGTGTCATTGTGCTCTTACTATCTTGAATCATCTCACCATTGTTCCCCATAAAAATAAGGTCATCAACATAAAGAGCAACAAATAACATATTACCTCTATTCTTTTTCACTTAAAGGGCATGTTCATAGGGACATTGTTTGAACCCGTTCTCCTTGAAGTATGTATCAGTACTAGTATTCCATGCCCGCGGTGCTTGCTTCAACCCGTAAAGTGCCTTCTTCAATTTCAGCACCTTCTTCTCTTCTCCACTTTTCATGTACCCGGGTGGTTGTTCGATGTAGACTTCTCCTTCGAGCACACCATTCAAGATTGTTGACTTGACATCCATTTGAAATATCAGCCATTTGAATTGAACTGCTTGTAAAAAGAACAATTGGATTGTCTCCATTCTTGCAACGGGAGCAAATACCTCGTCATAATAGATTCCCTCCTTTTGTTTGTATCCCTTTGCAACAAGTTGCACCTTCTACCGTTCTATCTCGCCTTGAGCATTCATCTTTCTCTTGAACACCCACTTCACACCAATGGGCTGACTTCCTTTCAGCAACTCTATTAACTCCCATATGTTGTTGCAGTCAATTTCTTTAATCCCTTCATCCATGGTAGTTTGCCACTTCTTATCTCGTACCGCCTCTTCAAAACTTATACTCTCGGAATCTGCCAAAAGACATACAATGTGTACCTCACTTGTTGAATCATACAAATCTTGCAAACTTCGCATTTTGGGTTGTTGTGGTTCATCTTCATCATCGATAGTTTCGGGATTTTTCGGTATGATTGTTGGTGTAGCGGTTGATGATTTTCCATCTTTGATGATAGCCTCCGTTGAGTTATTCCAATCCCACTTGCTTGCTTCATTAACCTGTACATCACGACTCACCACAACCTTCTTACTTATCGGGTTGAGTAGCCTGTATCCTTTTGTTTTCTCATCATACCCAATAAAAATAAACCTTTTACTTTTGTCTTCGAGCTTCGTTCTTCGCTGATCTGGCACATATGCATAGGCCTCACTACCGAATACTTTGAGATGAGAAACTGTCAGTTTTTGTCCACTCCAAGCCTCTTGTGGTGTTTGATCATTCAACTTTACATGTGGACACCGATTTTGTACATAGATGGCACATTGCACAGCTTCTGCCCAAAATTCCTTCGGCATCTTCTTGCTCTTAAGTATTGACCGAACCATATCAAGAACAGTTTGGTTCTTCCTCTCTACCACACCGTTTTGTTGGGGAGAGTACGGTGCAGTTAGGAATCATCTTATGCCTTGCTCCTCACAATACTCCATGAAAGCTGTCGAAGTATACTCGCCACCTTTATCGAACCGTACAGATTTGATGTGTCTACCGGTTGCCTTTTCCACCATCACTTTGAACTTTTTGAACACCTCGAACGCCTCAGATTTTTCTTTTAGAAAATAAACCCAAGTTTTTCGTGAGAAATCATCGATAAAAGAAATGAAATACCTTTTACCGCTAAAAGATTCGGGGGTGATTGGTCCACATATGTCGGTATGAATCAATTTGAGAGGTTGTTTAGCCCGATATTCTGCCTTCTTTTGAAATGAAGTTCTCGCATGCTTTTCGAGCACACACTCTTCACAACAATTTTTCTCATAGTCTATGTCCAGTAGCCCGTGCACCATGTTCTTCTTCGCCAACTCGTTTAGACTACCATAATGTAGGTGACCAAAATGAAGATGCCACAACAACACCTTGTCTTCTACGTCGACTTGCAAACATTTTTCTTGAACGCTTCTCAAATTCAACTTGTACATGCAATTTCTCCCCATTTCAACTCGAGCGACCAAACACCCTTGTTTATCTTTCAAGTGTAACACCCGGTCTCTCATAAGCACCGAATAACCTTTTTCCATGAGTTGCCCCATACTCAAAATGTTGCCCTTGAGGTCTGGTACATAATACACGTCTTGGATAGACCCAACTAATCCATCCTTTTGTAAATAACAAACAGTACCTTGGCCTTTTACCTTAACTTTAGACGCATCTCCAAACGACACATGTCCTGTTTCAACTTTTCGCATCTCTTTGAATAAGTGCTTGTGCCCACACATATGGTTGCTTGCACCCGTGTCAAGGTACCACACCATGTTGTTGGTATTCACTTCGTTGTGTGCCATCAAGAGAAAACCTTCTTTTTCCTCCTCATCTTCCGTGGTTAGGTTGGTTGTTTCTTCCATCTTTTTCAAGTCGCAACATTCTTTCGCAAAATGCCCTGTCTTACCACAATTGTAACACTTATCAGAGTTGCAATCCTTTGCATAGTGACCATATTTGCCACACTTGTAACACTCGATGTTGGAATAATTCGACCGACCGCCTATTCCACGACCGCGTCCTCTTCCATGCCAATTTTGTTAGTTTGATTTCTCCCCTCATAATGCCCTTCTTGACCGTGGCCTCTTCCACCGCGACCATTTCCTCGACCTCTACAGCTACGCCATTTACCTCAAAAGTTTTGAGAATAGAAAACCTTTTCGTCTTTGATTGAAGCCTTAGTTTGAAGTGCTTGCTCGAGTGTCTCCTCTTTCTTCTTCTTCTTACGTTATTCATGTGCCTCGAGAGAACCAACGAGCTCGTCGACTGTGAGCGTTACTAGATCCTTTGACTCTTCTATGGCACATAAGACAATCTCGAAACTGTCAGTTAACGACCTCAAAATCTTTTCAACAACTCGTGCATCGGTTAACGCTTCTCCATTTCGGTTGAGTTGGTTCACTACGGTTTGAACACGTGTAATATAGTCGGAGACACCTTCCGATTCCTTCATCTTCATGCCTTTCAACTCTCCGCGAAGAGTTTGAAGGCGGACTTGTTTAACCCAGTCGACTCCTTTGTACACCTTCGCCAAAATGTCCCATGCTTCTTTTGATGTTGTCGCTCTCGCAATTTTCTCAAAGCCCGACTCGTCAACAGCTCGGAACAACATGTACAATGCCGCCTTATCTTTCAATCGCATCTCTTTTAACGCCTTGTTTTGAGCCGCCGTATATCCCGCGGTAGTTGTCAATTCTACAAAACCTTCTTAGACCACCTCCCAACCATCTTGAGACCCGAGGAGAGCTTTCATTTGGATGCTCCAATTCTTGTAGTTCACCTTCGCTAGTCGAGGCAGCGGCACATTACTGGTCACACTCTCCGTGGCTCAGAAACCAAATTGAAAAATTACTCAAGATAAAAAAACTTTTCTCTTTAACTTCTGAATTTTCTTGCTTTTTTTCTCTAAATTATATCAAATGCTTACAACTATTTATAGGCTATTGCCCTTAAAAAAAACTAAAAATGTTAAAATCTAATAAAAAACCATAAACTAATGACTCTTGACCTTTCATTGCCATATAAACCAATGACTCTTGACCTTTCATTCTTCTAAAAATATAACTTCTAAATTAAAAACATTAAAATCACATTTAAGTTTAATCAACAAATTATTTATATAACTTATCTTCCATTATCCTCGTTCAAGTAATTTCTTCCACTTCCACTACTCATTATTTTAGCACATTCATTCTCACTTTTTTATGGTAATCTTTCTTTAATAATTTCTTTCCAAGGCATATAAATATAGGCCTAAAAGTTTCATTTGGGGATTTTTTTATCTTTTGGAAAAATTATGTAACACCCCGAACCCGAAACCGACACCGGAGTCGAACACGAGGTGTTAACTGACTTTAACCCCTTATAAAATTTATTTTCCAGACACTGCCCAATCTGTGTACTAGTCGTTTTAAAAATCATATCTTGAGTTTCGTAACTCGAAAATCAGTTTTCTAATTTTTCCCAGAAACTAGACTCATGTGCCCATCTATGTATTTGTTTCTAGAATTTTTGGTCAGGCCAATTAGTACAGTTTATTAGTCAAAGTCTCCCAAGTTGCAGAGGTCGACTACACTGACCTTTGCCCATTACGACTTGGATATCTCCCTGCACGGGGCTTCAATACTGATGCCGTTTGTTTCTATGAAAACTAGACTCAGAGAGGAATCTGTACATATATGGTACGACCCCTAATTATCTCTGGTTAATTTATAATGAATTTCCAAAGTCAGAGCAGGGAATCCAGAAACTGTTCTGGCCCTGTCCCACAAAAATCTGATTATCTCTTAATATACTGCCCATATGATCTTTTCGTTACTTCCTCATGAAAACAGACTCATCGAGCTTCGATTACATAATTTATTCATCAATTAATTCCACTCCTACTATTTTTAGTGATTTTTCAATCTCATGACACTGCTGCTGCCAGCATCTGTTACGAAAGTAACTAGGTCCAATTCATGCCTACCCTTGATCCAACTCAATCGAACATTCGTGCCATTTTCGCATGGCTTAAAGTTTACATGCCAAAGTTCAAACACAACGTAATAGGTTATACATGCCAAAATGTTCTTCTAAGCCAACTAAGAAGAAAGTACCAAAACTTGCTATCCGGTGTGATGACTTCGATGACGACCTGACCCCGCAAAAATAGATGAGTCCAAGCAACCTATAATGGGTGACAAGGAAACACCGAGTGAGTTTATAACTCAGTAAGTCATAAGCAATGCACTACATCCATCAATAACATTATCACAAGAGGAAACAAAATGGAACGAGACAATTTACTCCATCCATACCGAACCATACCATAGTTCCTCCAACCTATCGATTCAATTTCATATCAATTCATGCATTCACATTCCATATACTCATCAATAGGACATTGAAGCATTTTCATAAATCAATTTATTTTCGTTACAATCAAACGACTAAACGGCCTTTCACCCATCCTACGATAAATTTTATGTACGTGACTCCAAGTATATTTGTCACATAGGTTCAAACTTACCGAGCTCAACACCAAGTATAAGCATAGCACCTATTAGCCATGTACTCAAGACACTTACCCGATCCGCTGTCCGCGATCGACTCAATAGTGTCGCACACATAGTGTCCGTAATGATTCACGAATGTATATTGAGTCCGCACACTCAGTGCTATATAATCAACTCGCACACTTAGTGCTACATAATCAAATCGCACACTTAGTGCTACATAGTCAAACTCGCACACTTAGTGCCGCATGGTCAATTCGCACACTTAGTGCATCATATTCATTTCGCACACTTAGTGCAACATTGTCAAATCGCACACTTAGTGCTGTACAATTTAATCCCGCGCACTTAGCGCCAATCTCATGGTCGTAAATGGTTATACCCGCACGTTTAGTGCCGAGATCAACAACTCAGTACATCTTACCTCTTTTCTTTCCATTCAACAATTTCATTATCACATCCGTACATGCCTATATATATATGTATATTTATTCATTCCATTCAGCATCAATACATAAACATTGTAACCATTTGAAATAACGCCAACTACATGCTTAATGACTTACCTCGTGTTGGGTAAGACGGTTCCAACTCGGCTACTCGATGACCTTTTCTTTGCCTTTGCTCGATTCACCTCCTTTAACTCCTTGAGCTAAATCAAACAAATTTAACTCATTAAAGTCTCATTTTGCTAGCTTATGGCCGAATATGACAAGGAGTTTGATGGGTCATATGGCCACCTTTTAGCTCAAATACACAATAGTCATATGCATTTTTAATCACATCAAATGATTCAATACAATTCACTCGAACATCAAAAGAGAACCTCAAGGTACTTAGTCCATATACACATTAGACATTAGAGTCACATATGTACGAATTCACGAATCGAATTCGACATATTAGCTAATTTTCCCTTTAGCCGAACCTTCTAAGTCAAGATAAAGCCATCAACATGCTTACCTTTGGCCGAACATACACATCAACTTAGGTGCCCATTTATGTGGCCGAACATACACATGTCTATGTTAAGGCCGATTGCAACACTCAATACATTCTACAAGTATGGACACTTGCATTGACTAAACACCATTTCTATTATTTTTACTCCAAAGCCGAATGCCTCTCAAGCCCTAAGCTCATGATCCTTTCATCATTAAGCAAGTGTTATAGCACAACTAACATCCATTTTCAATTTGAACACCAACATAAAAATATTAAACATGAAAATCCATAGCCGAAACCTATACATGACATTACTCATTCCACCCATCGAAACAATATTTGTTCAAGACATCAAGCATTTTTATTTGGGTATTACATATATGAGCATTTAGAATTTATATTTTTAGCAAGATCAATTTCTTTCCTCAACACATTCTTCATCAAAACTTAAAGGAAGTAATCAAATTTCCTTCTTTAATAGCCATAGCCGAATGCTCCATCCATCCATCAAAGTTAAAAATTTTGCATGGTCTAAGTAAGAACCATGATAATTAACCTAAAACAAGCTAAAATTTCACAACTTTAACACAATATACTAACCTTATTAAGCATTCAAATGGCCGAAAGTTCTTTGCCCCTATTCCTTCCTTCACATTCGGCTTAGAAGAAACAAAGATGAACACTTAGTTTTCTTCACCCATTTCCCCCCCTTCTCAAGCTTCAAGTGACCGAATGTTTTTGCCCCAATTCTATCTTTCAATCCGGCCAAGAAGACAAGGATGAAGCTTTGTCTTCATTACTTTTCTTTTTATTCATTCTTTAATCTATTTCCCTTCTTTTGCATAAAATAATGGCCATTTAATTAAGATTTAATACATATTATATATATATGACCATCATGGCCGGCCACCACTTAAAATAAAAGGGGTATTTGACATGCAAGTACAACTATTTGCAACATGCATAAATGGGCCACCTTACATTAGCCTAGCACATTTCTAAATTTTCTCACATAAGTCCTATTTAATAAAATTTCACTTACAATTTACAAAATTCAACCATGAAATTTTCACACATGCATATATACATATTCTAGACAATAAATATCACATTCAAACATTTCGGCGACTCGGTTTAGCGGTCCCGAAACCACTTCCCGACTAGGGTCAATTTTGGGCTGTTACAAATTAAGCATTCTAAAATTCTCTTTGCAACTTTGTTTCTGCAATCCCAACCATAGCTCTCACCTTTTCTCAGCCTTTACTGCTTCCATCACTACTGCATCTAACGCCCAACAATTTAATATTTGGGTTGGTATTCTCTTTTTATTTTATTTTTTTATTATTTTATCTTTAAGTTGTTATTTTGTTGGGAGTTAAAATATATATATAGTAAATAAATTAAATGATAAGTTTTTAAAAAAACAAACAAATCAAAACCCCCACGTTTGTCTTTAGTTCCCTTAATCCCCCTTTTCATGCCGCTTTCATGCTCCTTGTTTTTTGTAATCTGATTCATTTTGTTTGCTTTTTCTTTTTCTATTCTTTTTTTCTTGTTTTTTATTTTGTTACTTTGTCTTGGGCTACCATTTCGTCTCTTTCTATTCTTGATTTGGCTGCCATTTCATTTGTTCCCTATCAATGTTGTTATTAGCATTGCTCGATCTTATGGTTGCTATCTTAAGTGTCATATTCAAAGGAGCATTTTTGTAAGTATTTTGAGTTGTATTATTATTTTCAGTTATTAAGGGTTGGTAGTATTTAAGTGTAGTTCATGTTTTCGGGTTGTTTTGGGAACCGTTGTGATGATGTTGGTTTTTCTTAGATGGAGTCTCGGATCCAAGTGCTCTTTCATCGATATAGATTATAGTTAGGTTATTGATTTCTGGAAGATAAGTCATTGTTTGGAGGCTTTGGGATAATATGCTTCATTAATTAGGATGTGGATTATGTTGGTTTCTTGAATTGGGTTTCATAAATTGTCTTATCTAATGGTTATTTGATGTGTTTAGGTTATGGACTTCTTGTGAGTGATTTTGCATCAAAATTAGTCAAGGTGTGTATTGAGAACACGAAAAGTAGTAATCGGTGAAAGCCGAAAAAGTTTTCTATTGACGCCACACAACCTTGTGGTAGGTCATGTGTGACATAGGTTCGTGTGACAGACCGTGTGTTGGACCGTGTGTGACACACGGTCAGGGCTATTTGGGTCATGTAGGCCACATAGGCGTGTGGGCCAAAAACTTCAAAATTTTTCCTAGGGCCGTACACGAAGTCCCGATCAACCGTGGGCCTTTCGTAGGGTCTGTATGTGAGTATATGTACTGTGAAACATGAAGTATAGACATCTGTTAGTATAGTTACTACTATCTGTAAGAGTAATTATGATGTCAATTGATAAATAAACCCGAAATTTTATGTTAAGTTTATGATTCATATCTGATATGTGTGCATGTAAAACTATAGCATGTATAATGCTTGCTTTGAATATGTATGACATTTATTATTTTCTGTATTTGCATATGGGTTGGGTTGTAAATAACATGTGGAGGGAGTGGTTCCGTGAAAAGGCGATAACTCACCTATTGATCTGGCAGCTCTGCTGCAAATATTCTGTAAGTGTCTTAATGACACTAAGTGGTGTGTAAGGTTGGATGGGTGTTTTTAAACCTCATATGGTGTGTTGGGATGGTTGAAGATGGTGTGTAGCAGTTGGGGGTAGGATTATACGTTATATCTATCCTATTCTGTCATAAATTTGTTTCTGATTAATCTGTCAAATATGCATCTAACTACTTTGAGTAATTCCATATACACTGAGTTTCAAAAACTCTTTCTTTGTTTTTCAGTCACTTACAGGTAATTCATAGACTTAGGCGGGTTAGTGCGACGAGAGCTCAGTTATATTAGTATTTCATTTTTTAAAACTATTTTAAATTGGGTTTAAGTGTTTTTGTAAAATTTGGACTGTTTTGGACATTTTGGGATTGTTTTGGCTTTGGATTTTATTTTCGATTTTCACATGATACCATTAAAATGATTTATCGAAAATGTTTGTTTTCTAACAAACAATCGATTTTGAGAAAACAAACTTGGTTTTCCAAATATAATGGTTTAAGAATTTCTGCTACAAAGTATTTGTTTTATTTAGAAAATATAAACAAACTACATTTTCAATTATATAGTTATGTCAAATACATTTTCCAATAAAATAGGTTTATAAGTAACAAAGGTTTACGATGTTTTTGAAAATATTCGAAAACTGGGCTTACAACTATTTTACGTAGCATCTCCAAATCTAACCATAACGTTTAAGTTGGATTTTGGGTCTTACACCGCATGCCACCATTTTTGTTCAACAGAGTCCGCTCTGATCTTCCTCTCCTCCATCTCTTCACGACACTCCATTTTACTGGTTTGTAACATTTCCTCTTGTAACCAAAAGTATCATTTACACGTGCATGTCTGTATGATATTTTTTTTCTTTTATTGTTTTAAAAAAAAAGCTTGAAGATGTGATAAACTCCTATAACTTCTCAGTATTTGATGGAGTCATCTTTAACACATTTAGTGGATCTTTTAAACACTGCTAGTCTTAAATTTTACGTCCATTACACATGAAAATACATCTTTATTTTTTGCTCCCTAATAAAATAATTTTAGATAACGTAACTAATGTAATCAAAATTTAAATAATTGAAGTTACATATGTAATGTTTAAAAGATGAAGATGTTGCAAATTCATATTTTCTATTATTAATCTTCATTTTTTTATCTTTGTAAAATTAATTGAAATAAATTATTATATTATCAATGAAATAAATAATCAATACTAACTTAAGTTATAAAAAAATATTGCTTACCCATGTTAATAACCTCCAATTCTCTAGATTCCACTTGATTGAAAATATTTAAGTGTTGAATATTATTTGTAGCGATACATCTTAACTGTAAAAAAAAAAAAAAAAAACCTTTACTTACTTTTATTGGTGGTTAAAATTTGTCATCATAACAAGGTCTATATCAACGGACAACTTATCTATCAGTATATATCAAACTTATTTCAACATATATTTCCACTGTCGGTGTAGGTAAATCTATATCGCCAAATCAATATTTTTTACCGGTAACAAAATGCAAAACTTTTAAAATTTTAATTTGTCTTTATATAGACAAAAATTTTATTAATCGTACATCAACTTAAGTAAAATACTTAATTTAAATTTTAAACTTAATAAATCATAAAATTTTAAACTTGAACTTAATTATTTCAAACACAGATTAATTGATTTTCATATATTTTTTAAAGTATATTTCTAATGTATTTTTTTTTACCGATGCCGAGGTGTATTATAATCCAATTTCTATGAAAGGAACATACCCAAAAAAAATTTTAATTGTTTCACTAGTGTAGCTTATTTAATTTAATTTTTAACTTAAAACTCTACCCATTTTATCCCCTCCCAACAATTTCCATTTTCCTCTCTCCAGTCCTAACCTATTAATGGAACTCTTTGCTTTTGCTAACTCTCCATTTTTCACTATTGGATTCAATGGTGAATGTTGACATTGTTAGAATTAAGTGACCCAAATTCTTATTTAAATAAAATACGATGAAAAATAAAATAAAAGTAAAATTCATATAGAACTAGACTTCTTTTATTTTATTTTAGAATAAGGTTTTTAAACCTTATTAAACTCCATCTATTTTATATTGATTAGGATAAGGTGTTTCAATCCTACTAGAATATGGCTTTGCAAGCCTATAAATAGACATAGTCTATTCCTCTTGTATTTGATTCAAATTTTTTGACATAGTGAATTTTCTTCTCCTCTGCCTGTGGTTTTTTTTTCCGAAAGGGTTTCCACGTAAAATTTGTATGTTCTTTATTTATTTTATTTTATTTTATTTTATTTTTCACAAATTGGTATCAAAGCTTCCGGGCTATTCATCTTGATCACGGTAATGGCGTCTTTGAAGTATGAAATTCCGCTGTTGGATCGCAACACCATATTTGCATTGTGGCAAATTAAGATGCAAACAGTTCTTGCACAGATGGATCTGAAGGATGCCCTGCTAGGGATAGATAAGATGCCTTCGACATTAACAGATGAAGAGAAGAAGCGTAAGGATCGAAAGGCATTAACACAATTACATCTGCATTTGTCCAACGAAATTTTGCAGGATGTGATGAAAGAGAAAACTGTCGCTGCATTATGGAAGAGGTTAGAACAAATATGTATGTCGAAAACTCTAACAAGCAAGTTGCATATGAACCAGCGTCTTTATGCTCATTGTTTGGGGGAAGGTACATCTGTACACGAACACTTAACAGTGTTTAAAGAAATTCTCTCAAACTTGGAGGCCATGGAGGTTCAGTATGATAAGGAAGATCTAGGGTTGATTCTACTTTGTTCGTTGCCCCCGTCTTATTCAACCTTTCGAGACACGATTTTATATAGCCACGAGTCTCTCACAGTTGATGAGGTTTATGATTCTTTAACCTCGTATGATAAGATGAAGCATCTTGTGGTTAAACCTGACTCTCAGGGAGAGGGTCTTATTGTTCGTGGGAGACAAGATCGGAATGCTGATGATGATCGTGGTAGGACGCAGGAACGGAATCCTCGTGGTAAATCTAAGGGTAGATCGAAGTCTTCAAACAGAGGTAAAACTTGTAACTTTTGCAAGAAGAAAGGGCACATTAAATCTAAGTGCTATAAGCTACAAAATAAGATTAAAAGGGAGGCTGCGAATCAAAAGGGAAAACAACTAGAAAATTCTGGTGAAGCTGATGTTGTAGAAGACTACAGCAATGGTGAACTTCTAGTTGCTTCTGTCAATGATTCTAAAGTAAGCGAAGAGTGGATACTTGATTCAGGTTGCACCTTCCATATGAGTCCCAATCGGGATTGGTTTACAACTTACGAAATAGTATCTGAAGGTGTTGTTTTGATGGGAAATAATGCTTCGAGTAAAATCACAGGTGTTGGAACAATTAAAGTTAAGATGTTTGATGGAGTTTTCAGAACACTTAGTGACGTGTGGCATGTTCCAGAATTGAAAAGAAATTTAATTTCGTTGAGTACTCTTGATTCAAAAGGGTACAGATACACAACTGAAAGTGGGGTTTTAAAGATTTCCAAAGGGTCCTTGTTGTGATGAAAGGGCAGAGAAAGATTGCCAAGTTATATGTTTTACAGGGTTCTACTATTACTGGTGATGCAGCTATCGCTTCCTCTTCCTTGTCAGATGATGATATTACTAAACTTTGGCATATGCGCCTAGGGCATATGAGTGAGAATGGCATGGCAGAATTAAGCAAAAGAGGACTTCTTAATGGGCAAGGAATTTGCAAACTGAATTTCTGTGAGCACTGTATTTTTGGGAAGCAAAAGAGAGTTTGATTCACTAGAGGAATCCATAACACGAAGGGAACGTTGGAGTATATTCATTCTGATCTGTGGGGGCCATCCAGAGTGCCTTCGAGAGGTGGAGCTAATTATATGCTAACCTTTATTGATGATTTTTCTAGAAAAGTTTGGGCGTTTTTTCCTGAAGCAGAAAAGTGGTGTGTTTTCCGCATTTAAGTCTTGGAAAATTATGATTGAAAAACAGAAGGAAAAACAGATAAAATACCTCCGTACAGACAATGGCTTAGAGTTTTGTTTTGATGAGTTTAATAGATTGTGCAAGTCAGAACGGATCATGAGACACTTGACAGTTCGTCATACTCCACAGCAAAACGGCGTTGCAGAATGAATGAATAGAAAGATCATGGAGAAGGTTCGATGTATGTTGTCAAATGCCAACTTACCGAAGGCATTTTGGGCAGAAGCGGCCTCTACTGCATGTTTTTGATCAACTGATCTCCATCCGTTGCCATTGAGAAAAAGACTCCACAAAAGGTATGGTCTGGTAATCCTACTAATTATTCTGATTTAAAGATTTTTGGGTGTCCTGCGTATGCTCATGTTGATAATGGAAAATTGGAACCGAGATCTATTAAATGCATTTTTCTTGGTTATAAAGCTGGTGTAAAAGGGTATAAGTTATGGTGTCCTAAAAATAGAAAAGTTGTGATTACCAGAGATGTTGTTTTTGATGAAACGGCTATGCTACCTAACTTATCTCTTAAAGACTCTTCCAATAAAGAAAATCAAAAGCAGGTGGAGCATTAGATTAATACAGAGTCAACTCCTCAAGCCAGAACAAAAATTGAGAATAGAGTTGCTTCTTCACCACAATACTCTATCGCCAAAAACAGAACTAGAAGAGAAATTAAACCTCCAAAGAAGTATGCCGAGGTTGATCTAATTGCTTATGCT
This sequence comes from Gossypium hirsutum, assembly GCF_007990345.1. Classification (NCBI taxonomy): domain Eukaryota; kingdom Viridiplantae; phylum Streptophyta; class Magnoliopsida; order Malvales; family Malvaceae; genus Gossypium; species Gossypium hirsutum. The sequence goes on from NC_053426.1 coordinate 87,812,814, forward strand.
TTAAATGTGGCTGAAGATATAGATGTGAATCAAGAGCCATCTAATTATTTTGAGGCAGTTAGCTGTGAAGACTCAGAAAAGTGGATGTTTGCTATGTAAGAAGAGATAGAATCACTCCACAAAAACAGAACATGGGACCTTGTGAAACTTCCTAAAGGTAAAAAGGCTATTCATTGTAAATGGGTATTTAAAAAGAAAGAAGGGACTCTAGGAGTTGAAGAATCCAGATATAAATCAAGGCTTGTTGCAAAGGGTTACAGTCAAATTCTAGGAGTGGACTTCACAGATGTGTTCTCTCTAGTTGTTAAGCATAGTTCGATTCGAGCTTTGCTTGGTATTGTGTCCATGAATGATTTGGAGCTTGAGCATTTAGATGTAAAAACTGCATTTCTGCATGGAGAACTTAAGGAAGATATTTACATGCAATAACCAGAGGGTTTTATAGTCTCAGAAAAAGAGGACTATGTTTGCTTGCTGAGAAAGTCCCTTTACGGTTTGAAACAGTCACCAAGACAGTGGTACAAGAGGTTTGATTCCTTTATGACTTCTCATGATTTCAAAAGAAGAAGTTTAGACAGTTGTGTTTACTTTAAGAAAAACAGTGATGGTTCTTTTGTGTATCTGCTTCTTTATGTTGATGACATGTTGATAGCAGCAAAAGATAAAGGAGAGATAAGAAAGGTTAAAGCCCAACTAAGTGAAGAATTTGAGATGAAAGATTTAGGACCAGCAAAGAAGATACTTGGTATGGAGATTCTCAGAGATAGAAAAGCAAGTAAATTGTACCTAAGTCAAAAGGGGTACATTGAGAAGGTTCTTTGCAGGTTCAATATGCAGAGTGCTAAGCCTGTTAGTACTCCTTTAGCAGCCCATTTCAGACTTTCATCGGCCTTGTCTCCTCAATCAGATGATGAGATTAAGTACATGTCACATGTTTCATACTCTAGTGCAGTGGGATCTCTTATGTATGCTATGGTTTGTTCACGTCTAGATTTATCATATGCAGTCAGTGTAGTTAGTAGATATATGGCAAATCCCGGTAAAGAACATTGGAAAGCAGTTCAGTAGATTTTAAGATACTTACGAGGCACTACTGATGTTTGCTTACAGTTTGGAAGAACTAAAGATAGAGTTATAGGGTATGTTGATGCTGATTTTGTTGGAGACCTTGATAAAAGAAGATCTCTCACAGGTTACATCTTTACAATCGGAGGTTGTGCAATTAGTTGGAAAGCCACTTTGCAAACTACAGTCGCTTTGTCTACCACTGAAGCTAAGTACATGGCGATTACTGAGGCTTGTAAAGAAGCTATTTGGTTGAAGGGACTATTTAGTGAACTCAATGAAGACCTTCAAATCAGCACAGTATTTTGTGACAGTCAGAGTGCCATCTTTCTTACAAAAGATCAAATGTTTCATGAGAGAACAAAACACATTGATATTCGGTATCATTTTGTTCGTGATATTATTACTCGTGGTGATATTGTTGTGAGCAAAATTAGCACTCATGAAAATCCTGCAGATATGATGACTAAGTCACTTCCTATAACCAAGTTTGAGCATTGCTTAGACTTGGTTGGTGTTCATTGTTGAAGTTAAACCCTTAAGGGGTTTTATGGAAGAGGTGGAGAACTTGTTTATTGAAAGTTCGCGATGAAGAACTTGTTCATTGAGAATTTGTGTCAAGGTGGAGATTGTTAGAATTAAGTGACCCAAATTCTTATTTAAATAAAATACGATAGAAAATAAAATAAAAGTAAAATCCATATAGAACTAGACTTCTTTTATTTTATTTTAGAATAAGGTTTTTAAACCTTATTAAACTCCATCTATTTTATATTGATTAGGATAAGGTGTTTCAATCCTACTAGAATATGGCTTTGCAAGCCTATAAATAGACATAGTCTATTCCTCTTGTATTTTGATTCAAATTTTTCGACATAGTGAATTTTCTTCTCCTCTGTCTGTGATTTTTTTTCCCGAAAGGGTTTCCACGTAAAATTTGTGTGTTCTTTATTTTATTTATTTTATTTTATTTTATTTTTCACAGACATAATGCAAGCTTTAGTTCTCCATTTTAAATTTCCAAGTTTCAAAACAGATTTTTTTTCAAATTAAAATTTCAACCATTTTATATTTATTAATTCCTTCATTTTCAATTTTGAGGATTCAAAAGAGCTTATCCTTTTAGCTCTCGTTCTTAGTTTTTTCAACTTTAATTCCTCATTTACTCTTTTTTTTTCTACTTTCTAAGTGGATTTGGATGTGTGTTAGGTTGTTCATTTGTAGTGGCATTGGGCTTAGGCATTAAATTTATCACTTCATCTCAATTTTATTTGATGTTTTTCATGTGAATTATATTTGTTTTGAATAATATGAATAATATGAACAATAAGAAAGAAAGAGAAGTAAAAATATTTGTCCTTGTTACACACCTTTTATTGGAATCTAGTGTCTTTAGTGTAGTGAATTTGTCTATATACTTGTAATTTTTTTAACAATTTAGTTTAATAAAATATCTAACAAAATCATTAATATCTTTGTATATTATCCTCAATGATTTTTGCATGTAAAATGAAATGAAAGCAAATAATAACTCATTGATTATCTAACATTTAATTAATACTAAGCAATATTATGTGGTTGGATCGTAATGCGAAAAGATAACTGTATAGCCCAATATTTGCCTGTGTTTGAACCCAAACTAAACCTACCCAATACACATCAGCCAACCCTTACCCACTAACCCAATACAAAACAGCCCAATCTCTAACCCAAACCCGAATGGCCCACTACAACCCATTCCAACCTAATACCCACCCCAATTTCATCAGCCCAACATCATCAAACCCAATCTAAACTAACAGCCCACCTAAACTAACCCACTCACAACCGAAACCCTAACAAACCCTAGCCCATTTTCGGCTTCCCACTTGCACCTTCCCTCTGACACCATCCATCAGCACCATACCCTGGCGCCCCAGCTCTCCATGCCACCGTTCAACCACCCTGCAAGGACAAAACAGAACACACAACAGCAAAAAGGGAAAAACAGACAGTGTAAAACATAAGCTATAAAAGGCCGAATGAAAAACAGATTAGGGGTTGGATTTTTTCTATCAATTCAAAGGATTTTTCTTTGTTTTTTTAGTACTAGCAGATTAAATACAAGAACATTTCCAAACATCAAAGCAGTAGAATAGCATCAAATCAAACCAAAACCCTAAGGTGAATTTTCTATTGCTTTTTTCCATTTTATTTTCGAATCTATTTTTTCTATATCTATAAATACATAAATATAAATAAAATAATAATATTATAAAACATAAAAAATAATAATAATAAAACAAAATTTTTTACCTTTTCCGGCCACCGTGCGCCAGCGCTGGCGATGGTCCGGCGATCGACCGGTGACCGGCCTACGGCCGGATTTCCTTCCCCTCTCCCTCTTCTCTCCCTTTTTTTCTTCCACTGGTTCCAAATGAATTAAAAACGATGTCATGTTGGCCACGGGTTGGTCGACCTGACCCGCTCTAGCTAGGATCCACGTGTTTTTTGCTCTTAGGGGCTATTTGCGCAATCGGTCCTTCTGCATTTTTGGTGTTTTAAATCAGGTTTATATTTATTTACAAATTGGCCCTGAAATTTAATCTGTTTTATAAATTGGCCCCTCTTACTGCGCAGCGTTTTAATAGTTGGGGATATTGCGCCATTGGTCCCTCCATGTCATGCGCGCGTTGCAATTTGGCCCAATTTCCTATTTTATTTTTAATTTCACCCCAAGAATTCTGTTTTGGTCACGATTTCGTCCTCTTTTTGTTTTTGTCCTTAAATAGTATTTGTAATATTAGTTTTGCTATATTATTATTATATTATTGTTGCTTATTATTATTATTGTTGTGAACATATTATACTATACTTAATATTATTATTATATTTACTATTATTATTTATAAATATTAGTGTACTTTGTATATGTATATATAGGTAGTAATGTTTTATTACTTTATTTTTATATGTTTATTATCATAGTAACTTTTTGTATCTCAATATTATTATTTATATTATTATTATTATTCTTACCATTTCTTTCATGTTTTTATAATAATACTATTATTATAATCTTACTTTATTATTATCATTCTTATCTAATGCATTCTTATTATTTCACCATATTATTATTTTATACATTATTGCTGTTATTAACATACTATTACTATTATTATACTTATTAATAATATTATTAGTACTAGTATTGATTTTCACTTAATATTTATATATGTATATGCATGTATGTATTTATGTGTTGTATTAATAGTTTTTTTTTATATATTATTATCATTTCTAATATATATATCATATATGTTTATGTATATATCGTATATATTTTTTAATATTATTAGTTATATATTTTTTATACTATATCATGTATATTTTTTCTTATATATATTATCCTTATTATTATTATTATTATTAATCTTAGTATATGTTTATTTATATATGTATATGTCTTTAACATATATATAGGTATATATTTATGCAATATTGTAATAGATTTTTTGTCATGGTATGTATATATTATGTAAATATTTTAACATCATATTGTAGATGCATTTTATATATTATGTATATATATATACCTTTTTAATAGTGTATTTTTATTTATATCATGTATATATTGCGAATATTATATATGGTATATTTCTAATACTATTACTATCTGTATATATATATCTATCACGTATATATCCTTAATATCATTATTATGTATATACCTTCATTGTTTCCATTTCCTGTTTAATTCTAGTATTATGTTTAATATTGCATATAACTTTATTGTTTTTTTATATTATTGTCACACTTATATCTGCTTTAATATATTTCTAGCTCTGTCTTGTGTTTATTTTTATTTCATATCAATTTGCTTTGCATTATTTCAAAAATATTGCTCTCGTTTTCTAATTAATTTCAATACATAAGGCAATGTACCGATTTAACATCAAGTCATCGATTTCATCGCTATGTTGGGTGAATTCGTCGGCTCGAGTTAAAACGGGACACCCTTCTAAAAAATAAAAAAAATAATTACTCTCGTGTTTTAACCGGATTACGACTAAATGTTACATTGAATTTGTATTTTTGAAAATCAAGACAACACGTGTTTAACAGGATACCAATTTTGGGCGTCGCGAGGGTGCTAATACCTTCCTCGCGCGTAACCGACTCCCGAACCCTACTTTACTCTGATTTTCACGTAGACCCAAATTTGGCCTTCATTTTTGTTCAAGAATAAATTTTCCTTTCACAAAAAAGATGATTTATTAGGTGTCCGATCACACCTAGGAAAAAAGATCGGTGGCGACTCCCCTCTTTATTTCAAAATCAAACTTCAGTTTTCAAGTTTTCATTAAATCGCCACAATTAGCGACCGAAAAGCAAAAATTTTACGTTGCTACAATAACTTATATTAATAGATAATCTAAACATGTCCTTAGTCTAATTGGAAATGGACAAATCGATTGAAAGATTCATATGTCGTTTATCATGTCTAATTGGGGAAATATTTTATCTTGGGTATCAAAACAGATGACTCCTAGAAGATAGAGATATAGATGTGACTGACTGGTCAAATAGTATATCAGACAGGATCCAAGTAGAATAGATCCTAAATCTATTTTTGGATTTATTCACTTGTGAGGTTCATAGTGTAGCATACCTTAATCCTAAGTGAATGATGGAATATGTATGCATGACTCACATATATTGCAGTAATACCGCTATAACATAATATTGCGGTAATACTGCTATAACATAATATTGCAATTAAACTACCGAAACTAACTTTCTTCTCTTCACAACCAAAATCCCAGATATTTATGCAAATGCAAAAACGCGCAATCATCATGCATACGGACATACTCATATTTAGAGAAACGGAACCAAAATTCTACATACTTGTGTTTCTGCTTTCCATGAGGCGCAATGGGCTTTCATACCTGGTAGGCAAATCTCTGATAATGTTTTGGTCGCCTATGAGATATTGCACTCTTTGAGAGCCAAGCATTAGGGCAAGAAAGGAAATTTTTCTCTAAAACTTGATATGAGTAAAACTTATGAAAGAGTAAAATGGGATTTCTTTGCTAGGATGATGTTAAAGTTGGGTTTTCATATTGATTGGGTGACCTTAATTATGTGGTGTGTCGCTTCGGTCACTTACTCAGTGAGAATCAATGAGAATAGCAGTGAATGTTTTGTGCCTTAAAAAGGTCTACGACAGGGTGACCCTCTCAACCCTTATTTATTCTTACTATGTGCTGGAGGCTTTTCCATGATTTTGGCTGAGGCTAAAGAACAGAACTTAATATGGGGCATTCAAATGGTTAGAGGTCATTTGGCCATAAAACATTTATTCTTTACAGACGATAGTATTCTTTTTGGGATGCTTCGAAGGAAGGTGCATAGAATATCTACTGTCTCATTTCAGAATACGAGAAAACTTAAGGGCAGAAGGTCAATTATGACAAGTCATTGCTTTATTTTGTGGCAAATGTTGATGAAAGCGGGAAAGACATAGTGAGTACCATCCTGGGGTTTGAGTATCATCAAATCTGGAAAAGTACCTAAGTTTGCCTATGATGATGGGTAGAAAAAAGAAATGGGCATTTATGAATTATGTGGACAAATTTTGTAGTAGAATGGAAAGTTGGAATCTGCAGTTTTTATCAATGGAAGGAAAAGAGACTCTTATTAAAGCAGTATTGCAAGCCCTTCTAATTTATGTCGTGCAATGCTTTCTTTTTCCAAAAATGTTGTGTACCAAGCTAGAAAACGTGCCTTCATGTGAGAAGCTATGCCTTCAAGTACTTTCTCGTGATGCCACATGTCGTTATTAATAAGGATATAATAAGTATAATTTGATACTTCCGTCCAAATAAAGTAATTTATTCTGTTGAAATATTTATACACTAAAATTTCGAGTATTGCTAAAGTAAAATAATATAATAATTACTATAAGCACTAGGATTAATATGAAGAAGAAAAGAAGGTAGAGGATCAGTACAATCAGCCTAATGAATTGAATAATTGTGGCACTGGGCTAATTATTTTCCCCTCGTTCACGGAGTGGAATTCGCGTGCTTCGTTTTCCAGACAAGGAGACCATGATATGTCATGTACGCCAGTTTTTAATGAGAGAGATTCCAATAGGTCCACTTTTTCTAACAAAAATGATTTTAAGCCCAAACAGAGCAAACATTTACAAAATCACCCTGTTCCACATGCCCCAGCTTTTTCTTCTTTTTATATAGATAACATATTTAAAATGGATTAAATGCCAAATTGATAAATTCACGTCTCCTTTTGGAACTAAATTTCAGCCACAAACACACCTCGGGGGCTGTTTAGATTGTGTAAAATCAAAGATTACCCGAAGAGAGAGTCAATTGCGCCGATGAGTCCGTGATGTGCCTTTTGCTTTTTGTCCAATTTTCCCTTTACCTTAACAACTAACTGTTTATTTTTTCATTCAAAAACAAAAGCTGTATTCAATTACTTGTTTCTTTTAAATACACTCTTTCATATTCCTTTAATTTCGTTTGATTTTACCGAGCTAAGTATGATCAGATTTCAGTACATTTGCCTTAATTAAAAAGAGTCCAAGTTTTGACTTAATCCGAGTTCAAAGCTGGGCTTAACCTGTTATTGCGTTAGAACATTCTACTGGGGTATAGATCTACGTCTGAAAACCAAGCCAACAGCCCCGTCATGCATGTGTGTCGGATTGGATACCTTTCACAATTCTCTTTATTCGTGTAACATTTTTTTTCAATCATAATCGTTTTATATAACCTTTTTGTACTGTATATCATATGAAAAGTAAAAACTATGTGGGTTGAAGGTACAGGAAAAGTTGCAGGGTTTAGAGTAGCGTGGGAAATGGGATGGGAATGGGTAATTGGCCAAATGGGGAAAGTGTGAAAAGTCATTTAACTACCAATCCTAGTCCTAACTAATCCACTAGGATCAAGTATGGCCGGTTACAACCGGCTGGTGCCCTCGTTTTCACACTACGCTCCCATAGAAGTAATTTTAAATTCATCAATTTCCTAATTTCCCCTTTTAAACATGTCTGTCCCATTTATGTCGTTCATACCTAAAATGTTAACTTATAAAAAATTTCTTAACATATTAAAAGTGTGGAGAGGTATGATAATAACAAAATTTTAACGTTTGGGAACTTAACTACTATTAAATTTAAAATAATATTTTATTATATTAATAACATATATAATCTAAATGCGTTCATGAGTTTAACGACCTATCCGATATTATCAATTCCATCCAATCAACTTAACTTGCTTTGAGTTGCTTGATTTAACTAACCAATATATATCTCTAGCAATATATAGCATGTGAAATTATATTATAGAGAAGTTTTAATTTTTATGAATTCATTTATTATTTCCATGTTTATATTATACATTAAATATTTAATTGAAGTGATGTGATAAGTTAATTGGACATCAGCACATTTGGATAATGATCAAAATATCTTTACATAATAAATTACATTATTTTGAGAATAAATTTATCATTTTATATTGTTTCTATATAAAATAAAAATATATATACAAAATAAAATTTAAACCTAAACAGGTTTAATTTTTAACATTTACACTTTAACTTTTAATCAAAATATTATTTTTTATTTATATTATTATTTTATAATTATATTTATTACATAATTTTATTTTATATCTAAATCACTGTTAAAAAGAACACATCAGTAAAGTTATTGACTAGATTCTAAAAAATAGGTATATTGATTGAATTCTAGGCTTTTATTGAAAAAAAATCTATAATTATTAATGTACAGCATTCTTTCTAAATTTGATAAATATAATCAACTAAAAGAGAAAAAGAAATTATAATAAATATTTCCTTTGTGTAGAAAGGTTAAAGCTAGTATTATTAAAATTATTGCATTATTACTAAAAATTGTATATTTGTAACCATATATCATTTTTGCTAGGATAAGCATTTCCCCCAAAATGCATAATTTCATAGTGGAGTGGGAAACCTAGAAAAAGAGAGCAGTGGCATTCATGTGAATCCACAAAATAATCACGGCCAAAATAGTAAATCAGATTCCATTTTAGATGCTACAAAAGCCTTCTCCACTGCCTTTCTCACTCACACCTATCATCTCCCTTCTTAACGACGACTCGAATTCTAAAAAAGAAAAAAACCTACGCCATGAAACCCCTCTTCTCCGTCCCATTCTTAACCTTCCTCTTCTTCTATTTCTACTCAGTCCCAACCCTCGGTTCCTACGTATACGACGCTAGCGCCACCACCACCACCGTCATCAACTCTACAGATTTCATTCGTACAAGCTGCTACGCCACCTTGTATCCCGATATTTGCTATACTTCCCTTTATGGCTATGCCAACGCCATCCAACAAGACCCAGCTCGTCTAGCTCGTGCTGCCATTAGTGTCAGCCTCTCTAAAGCTCGTAACATGGCAGTCTACGTCTCTAACCTCTCCCGCGAAGCCGATTACGGCGCCGACCCAAGAGCCAGCGCAGCCTTGCACGACTGTTTCTCGAACATGGGTGATGCAGTGGATGAAATCCGTGGGTCGCTGAAGCAAATGCAACAGGTGGTGGCTCCAGGTTCGGAGTCTTTCAGGTTCCAAATGGGGAATGTCCAGACATGGATGAGCGCGGCTTTGACGGATGAGGAGACGTGTACGGACGGATTCGAGGATGTGGCGGATGGGCCAATGAAGACGGAGGTCTGCAAGAGGGCGGCTAAAGTGAAGAAGTTTACGAGCAATGCTTTGGCGTTGGTTAATAGTTACGCAGAAAAGGGTACAATGTAATCCGCAAATGAAATGAAAACTGTATAATTTCTAAATTACCTGATGCCTATTGTTGAATGTCTTTTTTCTTTAAATGTACATTGGTTTCAGACATAACGATAATGTTTTGTTTGGGGATAGTAGTTTGGAGTTTCTGTTTTTCTTTACATGACAGAGAGCTCTCTGGATTGTAACTCTAACCGAGTTTAAATATTAGAATAAACATAAAAAATTTCTACCACACGCCCGCTTTTATTTACCTAAAATGTTTAAATATAATTTATTCTTGATAAAAAATAAATATAAAAAGAAATTACTCTTCAACATTTTGATGTGACAAGATCAATTCAGTTAAACAATTAAAAAAAATATCAAATATTCAAAATTATTTATATTTTAGTTAAAAATTAAAATGAAGTTATGTAAAAATATTCATATTTTTTAACCGCAACATTACCTGAATGAAAATATAATTATTAGGAATTCATTATATCCATTGTAGTTACAACAAATTTTAATTCTTTAAGATTTTGTTTTTACAATACAAAATGAATGTGTAATTACTAGAACTTTTGTAATTACAAAGAATTGCAATCCTTTAAAGTGTTTAGCTAGTTGGTATAAATTATAATTACACAATTAGATAATTTATATTTTAAAAAATTTTAATTGTTATAACAATTATTAGTATGATAAAAATAATTTCTAAACAAGTAAAAAATTTAAAATCAAATCATCATATGTATTATGTTAGTCTAAAAAATAGTTGTTATTACGAATATTAATAAAAATAACAAGAAAAAAAACATCATATATAATTTTATCTAATTGTTCTAGTATATATTGGTTGGGTTATTTTTTCTTTAATATTTAACATATTCTTCTTATCATCTTCTGTTGGTCATTGACCCAACTCATCATCATTTAGATTTGAGTATTATGCATCATAAATATTATCAAGATTTCCTTTTTACATGTACTCTTCAAAGTATGAATTATCACAATTCCAACTATGATTAAAGTTATGAAATATGCAATTTGCTAGTACGATCCAACTTTACTTTTTTTTTATACCATACTGAGGTGATGTTAATATAAGAAGTATATCTTTCTTAAAATAGCATATGTCTTCTTAACAACATTTCGATGACTAAAATATCTCAAATTAAAGAGTTCTTGAGTTGTATATGGTGCTTGTGTTTAGCATTATTCTCTCAAATGGTTTCATATCCCACAACATGGTATAAGAAAATCTTTTGTATTTGCATAATTAGCATCGACCTTATAATATTTGGGTTCACGGTCTAAATAGTCTGTACCTTTAATTATAAAAATTAATATAAACTTAATTTGGAGAAAGACTTGTACTATATTATATCTCTTTTTATAATACGTAAATTATGCTAAAATAATAAAAACTTTATAATATATAACCTTTATAATTTTTTTTATAAAATTTCCAATAACTTTCATAACACTTTATAAAACTTTTTTATAAATAATATAATTTTTATAATAACTTTAATATAAATAAATAACGATAAAAAACTATCACATTTTTTTATGAATAATTATATTATTGTTATAATATTTAATATTGACACATGAATAATTTATGTCCATACTTCTTGACTATAAATTTTTATAAATAAATATATTAGAACACTTTTATAACATGTAAATTGTTTTTATAATAATTTTTTTAACATTACTTTAGAATTTGTGAAGATTTAAATAATATAATTTTTTATTATAACTTTATAAAATACACAAATTATTTTTTAGGATTTATAATATAAGAAATTTTTTCCACAATTATCTCAAACACTCATGCGTGTCCATACTTATAATACATATTTTTTATAACTTGTAAAAGTTAATATTTTTAAAATTAGATTTGGATGTAATTACCTACGTAATTACTCCAATTCTCACCCCCTAAGAATTGTAAAGTGGGGTGCTCCAATTACACCAAATTTGGTAGGACCCATCAATTACTGTAGTTATCCAAACATGTCACCATTGTGTAATTGTAAGCAATTACAGCTAAATCCAATTACTTAATGGCTTTCCAAATACTATCTAAATGTGTTTGGTTGGCAGAGTTTAATTACATCATAATTTCCTATATCATATTTGGTAGTATAAATTGTTAGACAATGATATAATTTTAAATGCTAAAAAAATAATACTAATTAATATAAAAAAATTATCAAAAATACTTGAGGAAAAAATTTTCTAAACAAGTAACAAAATTTAAAACCTACTTATCATATGTAATATATTAGTCTAAGAAAGAATCAACAATACAGTTACAAATAAAATTAAAGTAACGAAAAAAATATTATGCAATTTTATCTAATTACTCTAGCATTCCATATTTGTTGAGTTATTTTCTCTCTAAAATTTAGTGTATACTCTTTGTCATCATTGGTTGATCATTGAACAAGTATCAATAAGTCACGAGTAACGAGTCAATCAGACACCTACTTAGTTATGAAATTATTACATAACCTTATTTTTACAAAGTAACAAATATTAGTAGGGTGTTTTTGTTTTTTCATGTTCTTCTAGTAAAATAATACTATGATAATATTTGAACTTAAGACAAATCAATTTTAAATTTAACTTAACCATTTCAACCAGTATCTCATTTAACTTTGTACACTTTTTATAAATATATTATTTACATATGTTTTTTTCACTCACAACATTGGGTGTGCTATAGGACTAGTTTATATTTAAGTCATTGACTAAAGTATTAACGCAAGCGAATCGAATATCAATTCAATATTGAAAACTACTAAAATATCATTTTTATATGTAAAACATGTTATATTATTATGAAGATATTTTTTATCTTTTTATATTTTTATGTAAAATCACTAAAAACTCAATTATGACGAAATTTAAACTTGTGAGACATTAAATTTTAAATATATTTTTTTTAGGGATTGAACCGTATATGCAACAAGAAAATAAAATTAAAAGTGAGAAGATCAAACATACAAATATTTACGTGAAAAAAATCATCCGAAAAAGAGGATAAAAAACCACGGGCAAAGGAGACTTCACTAAATAAGCAAACACCAAAATAGGACAAGATAAAGAGAATCTTAACAAACACCCTAAACTTAAAAAACAATGCACTCTGGCTAAAACACGAAAATTCTCTAAAACTCACAAAACTCTCTTAATCTCAAAGGTGATGAGGATGATTAATCTAGGTTACAACAGCTCCTTTTATAGGCTAAATTAATAGGTTAAATATGACTAAAATAAACCTAGACTAATCAAAGTTTATCTGGAAAACATTAACAGAGATTAACTAGGAGAAGAAAACTCAGCTGAATTGGAAACACATCGCCACATTGCAATGTCGTATGTCCCTCGTCAGGATGTCATTTTCTTCTCGTCAAGACATCAATTTGAAAATACACGACACAGTCTACAAGTCTTCACCTTGACTTGTATTTTCTCATACCTCAATTTCTGGGTAAATTTTCCATAATCCATCAAAATAAAAGTAACTCATGCATGGGTAAATTTTTAAACATGAGCCCTAGCATGAAATATGGGTAGAAATGGAGAGAGCAAGCTACCCGGATCTCAAAAATACAAAGAGCATTAAAAACGGGGCTTGGGAGCACTTACTATTGAGCTTGAAATGTTGAAAACCTTAGCTTATGGAGCTCTTGGAATTTCGGTAGCTATGGGGAAGAAGATGGCTGATTTTGGCTTTCTTTTTCCCATTTTATTTCATTAAAATGCTAAATGACCAAAATGCCCTTAAGTCCCTTTCTTTAAAATTTCATCCATGCAAGCCCATTTTTGTCCAAAAACTTAGAAATTGGGTAAATTGCTCTCCAAGACCTTCTAATTTATAATCTAAAGAAATTTCATACAAATTTCTTCTAGAATCCAAGTTTTGCAATTTATTCAATTTAGTCCCTGGTTTCCAATTGGACACTTTACTCAAAGAATTTCTTCATGAAATTTTAACACATGCACATTCTCATATTCTAGGCCTCACAATAATCATAAAATAAATATTTTGATGTCGGATTTGTGGTCCCAAAATAACTATTCCGACTAGGCCCTATTTCGGGATGTTACAACATGGGCATGTGGCCTGCCCATGTGGATCCTGAAAACTCCGATTTTGGCCCCTTTTTCGATCCTTTTGCTCTCAAATGCTCTCCTAAGTATAGAAACATGAATTTAAGGGATTAGGAGCATCAGATTCACTAATTTACATCATTAATCATCCAAAAAAATGCCAAGCATGGAATTAAAATATGTTACATTTATGGTTTATCAAATATCCCGACACTTAAACATTTGTTTGTCCTCAAGCAAAATCCTCAACTCACAATTAAAATTAAACTTTCTCAATTCATAATTCTCATCAATAATGTTTTATCATAATTCGTAAATAATTACACATTGATAATTCAACTAAAAGACCACTAAAGATTCAAACAATCCAAGTCAAACATTTTTTTAAAGCATGAAAACATAGGTATTTCCCCTTATCTAAGTAATTACCTTTAATTCAAAACCAACAAGAATTGACGTCCTCACTAAAGATTCACTCAAATCACTCAAAGTGTTTAAATTTTAAAAATTAAGCACTCAAAAGTCAAACATGAAAAGTTATTACCATAGGCTTGCATGAAAATCAAATCTCCACCACTATAAAATGAGATGATACACAAATCAAAAGGTCTTTATAGGGTTGTAATGGGGATCGGTTTAAAGGTGTGGATAAAGGTTGAAAAAGAAGGTTAAAATCGAGATCGAGTTGATCAATTACCTAACTAGAAAAATAAGCTAATGCTGAATAATTACATCAACCGAAATTATTAAAGAATAACACGAGCTTCTTCATAGAATATGAAATTAACTACTTAGGCTCAGAACAAAGAAATAATAATAATCAATATATATGTATATATATTTGACTTTTTTTGAATGAATAATAAGATAAAATTAAACAACTGAAATAATAAAACATAGTTAGGCTATAACACCCCTTACCCGTACCCGAGACCGGGATAAGGTACGAGGCATTACCGGACGAACATACAAACATCCAACTAAAATGCGGGTTATAAAATTTCAATTCCATCATTTTGTCTCTTATATGGGCGCCCGAAGCATACATTTGAAGTGGTCCAGGACTGAACCAAGAACATATGAAAAACTTAAAAAAAAAATTTGTGCTCTGGCCTCACACAGCCGTGTAGAGGCACACCACACGCCTGTGTGCTTAGGACACGCCCGTGCCCCTAGCCCGTGTAGGATCCTAAAATTTATTTATTTCAGTTCAAGGTGCAATGGTTTTCACACAGCCTAGATGTAACACCCCTTACCCGTATCCATCGCCGGAACAGGGTACGAGGTATTACCGAATCATAGTACATACCATTAAATAAAACCAAGACAAAAATATGGCATACAATTAGATCATGAATCATTATAACATATGCATTTAATAATATTAGCCAATTTCAAAGGCTTCGTACAAAATAATCAGTCAAATACTATACTTAATGTTTTAAAACCTAGACAATTATGACACGTAACAAAATAACTAAGCCCACTATACATGCCATAATTCAAAATGTTTAGTTCAAATACCCAAAAATATTGATAGTGCAGGCAGATCTTCAACGATCATTGACTCCTGTGCAAGCTGGACGACACTATAAGGCAAAAGAAAGAAAAGAAGGTAAGCTTATAGCTTAGTAAGCAAGTATGTAAATAATGAATAAAGAATCTAATATGTTTACACAATAACTCAAGTGTATCTACTTTTAATTTCACCATTTACTCCACTTTGGTCAAGCTGTCTCTACTGCGTCATACTCACTAAATAAATCATAACTCGAGTTACAAAACTCAAAATTCAAATCCGTAAAAGTTTCCTGAAACTATACTCATATTAATTCTTACTTATTTTTTTCTAGAATTTTTGGTCTAGCCAATTAGTACAGTTTATTAGTTAAAATTTCCCCTGTTATACAGCTCAACTGATCTGACCTCTGTTCACTACGAATTGAATTTCTCCCAGTACACAATTCAAATATCCATGAAGTTTATTTCATTTAAAACTAGACTCAATAAGGAATCTAGAAATATAAACTATATTTCTTTATTAGTTTTGTACAATTTTTAATGATTTTTCAAAGTTAGAACAGGGGATCACATAATCATTCTGAGCAAGTCACACACAAATATAAATATCTCAAAATATAGAGTTCCTTTACTTTCTCTATTTATTTTACATGAAAATAGACGCATTAAGATTTAAATTCATATCTCATTCAGCCTCTAATTAAATTCCTAATATTTTTGGTGATTTTTCAAATTCACGTCACTGCAACTGTCCAAAACAGTATTATTGCTAATTCACTCTTTCACACTTTCTTTGTACTTACCTCATTTAGCCTACACATCACAATTCACTTTCACCACATTTCATACATAACAAGTGTAGTTTCATGATTACAATGTCACTGTAAAATCATCCCGTTGAACAATTCGGATCAATCCTCGATACTTGGTGGCTTCAGCACACAGCTCCACCATCATATTTCATATAATTCGGCTCTCTTGTACACATGGTGAACACTTAGTACCACCTATGTGACCTAGCCAATTTATCTCGTAGCTCTCTTGTCTACATGGTGTCCTTCACTTGGAATCACACATGCGACACATTTATCCTCTCCCCTAGCTCTCTTGTCTACATGGGATACATCCCGTATCACACATGTGACCTAGCTACTACATAGTATCTCGTAGCTCTCTTGTACACATGATGTGCACTCAGCACCATACATGTGACCTAGCTACATTTCATCTATATTATTCAATCTTTCCGAAAGTTCAACCGGGATTTCTCTCACTATTACTTATTTCTATTCTTCCAATAGTCGATTTATGATTCAAAATCAACTAAAATATATAAAATAGGCTGAAATAAAAAAATGTAAATGAAGTTAATGTATTATTTACAAACAAACTTACCTCGGTGCAAAATATGAGAATTTTGCAATTTAGTCCAAAACCTTTTCCTTCCCCCGTTCGAGGTCGATTCCTCGCCTTTCTTGATCTATAACAACACATTTAGCTCATTTAACACTCATACTATTTATTTCAATCCAAAAATTACATTATGCAAAAATTACATTTTTGCCCCCTAACTTTTACAAAATTATGATTTTTCCCCTAGGCTCAGAAATTTAATTTCATCCCTTATTCTTATGTTTTATGACATGCTGAACATTTTTCTCTTCTATAACAACATCAAATTCTTACTCTAACATGTACTTATGAGCATTAGGTATTTTTACCAATTATACCGTTTTGCTCGTTTTCGCTAAAAATCGCTTAGAAAAGATCGTTCTCCTAACCTCAAACATTCATATTCTACCATCAAACATCAAAATACATGTATATAATTCATGGGTAAATTTTTAAACATAAACCCTAACTCGAAATAATGGTAGAAATAGGTAAACCGAGCTACGAGGATTTCAAAAATGTAAAGAACATTAAAAACGGGGCTTGAATGCACTTACTATTGAGCTTGAAAGCTTGGAAAAACCCTAGCTATGGTGTCTATGAGAGTTTCGGCCAACTTGATGAAGATGATACCAAATTTTGGCTTTGTTTTCCCATTTTATTATTTTATTTACCAAATGACTAAATTACCCTTCATTAAAAACTATGATGTTTTATCTTCCTTTAGGTATTTTTTTCCAAACTAGTATAATGGTCTAATTACTATACAAGGACCTCCACTTTAAAAACCCATTACTCACAAGTACTTACTACCTTTGTGAACTAGAACACACATTTTACAACTTTTGCAATTTAGTCCTAAATATCAAATTGGACCCTCTATCGATAAAATTTCTAAACAAAATTTTCACACAGTCATGAAATCATGCCATAGACCTTAAAATGATAATAAAACTATTATTTCTATCTCGAATTTGTGGTTTCAAAACCACTATTCCATTTTGGCCCTAAATCGGGTTGTTACACTAGACACACGCCTGTGTCCTCGGCCTGTGTCCCAAACAAGACCTAGACACGCCCATGTTGTCGCCCATGTTCAAAAACCTAGACATTCTGTTTATGACATCATCATTTATTTAGGGACACACGGCCAAAGCACACGCTCGTGTGGTCTGCCCGTGTGTCACACACAGATGAGACACATGGTCGTGTCTCCAACCCGTGTAGTTACTACAAAGCATGCAACATGGAAATTTTAGGGTGTAGGGAACACATGGTTGAACGACATGCCCGTGTGGGATGTCTGTGTGTCACACATGGTTTAGACACCTATTCATGTGTCTATTCATGTGTACCATTTGGAGGCTATCTTCCAAGCCATTGGTCACCCAAGAACCCTCATATACTCCAACATGCTTAATATCCTACTATCTAGCATAGACCACAATCACATACATAATCTGACATTCAATCAAGAGATAATTATAAGAAAACACTCCAATTAACTATATGGACCAATTCACTTGGCCATATACAAAATAATCATACCAATTAGGGAACCATTACTTTAGGCTAGCCACATGACATGACACATATACAAAATAACAATCACCTATACATGCCATGGCTCAAAATAATCAAATGTATTATACCCAAAGTTTAGTTGATAGTGTGATCCAAGCTCTAACGCTCTTGATCCTTTGAGCTAGCTTGACGAATCTAAAAGAAATAGAAAAGGGAGGAGTAAGCTATGAAGCTTAGTAAGTACATATTCAAATAAAATAAATCTTATTTAAACCATAGAATATTATTTACACCTTTGTCACTTTTTCATACCTTTCATCAAACATGTGATCTAAATTTTCTTTAGAAGCATAATAAATAAAAACATATATTGCCATGGATGATCATAGTCATAGAGGTACATAGATTAAGCACATACCTTTGCTCCCCTGTATGCATATGTATTTTGCTTAGTTTACGTTCGAACCTTGTATACATTACACACTGAACATTTGGAATAACGAATAGGATACTCAAATATAAATGCACCGAAGTGCCATAATCATGACATAGCACGCCTCTCAACAGGGCTACATATGAGCACCTAGACCTAGCATGCATCACATTACCACGCCCGTCAACAGGGCTACATAAGCTCTCGGACC
The DNA here is from genome assembly GCF_007990345.1 of Gossypium hirsutum. Classification (NCBI taxonomy): domain Eukaryota; kingdom Viridiplantae; phylum Streptophyta; class Magnoliopsida; order Malvales; family Malvaceae; genus Gossypium; species Gossypium hirsutum. Next base: position 87,831,878 of record NC_053426.1, read on the forward strand.
TAGCGTGTACCACATAATTACATGCCTTTCAACGGGGCTACACAAGCTCCCGGACCTAGCATGTATCATGTCATCAAACGAGCTCATACATACATAGCTATCCGAGTGACATGTCACTTGTATCCTTACCTATTCCTAAGTTCAAATGAGATTTTCGGACTTACGTCTCTTTGTCGAACATTCTCAAAATGTTGGCCTTATAACATATGACATTATCATATACAAATGCTAACATGGCAACAGTTGTAACATAAGAATAAAACATTAAAACATATTATAGCAACAAGGTAACCAAATAATATATTAATTATCCATATGTTATTTAAACATTTAAAACATTAATTAAGGTGTTTATTTGTACATGTACTTACCTCTGTACAAAATATTTGAAATAGTGCCTATGCCTCGTACACTTTGTTCTTGCCTTTATCGAGACTTGGTTCTCATCTTTCTTGATCTATCATAACAAATTTAGCTCATTAACTTCATACATTACTCAAATCGACCCTAAATTCATGCTTTGATAAAATTACCCTTTTTATCCCTAAACTTTCACTTATTCACAAATTAGACCTTAGGCTCGTATGAAGAAATGCAAGTGATTTTTCGGTTACCCAAGCCTAGCCGAATACCTCTTGTACTTATAGCAGCCGATACTTTCCTTCATTTCACACTTTTCTACCCATTTTCATAACTTTTACAAATAAGTCCTTTTTAGGGTTTCCATGCAAAATCTCTTAACAAAAGTTGTTCTCCATACCTTAAACTATCATATTCTTCCATAATCCACCAAAATACATCTAACTTATGCATGGGAAATTTTATAAAAATAAACCCTAGCATGAAATATGGGTAGAAATGAAGAGAGCAAGTTGCAAGGATATCAAAAATATAAAGAACATTAAAAACGGGGATAGGTTTGACTTACTATCAAGCTTGAAAGTTGAAGAAACGCTAGCTATGGTACCTTTGAATTTTCAGCAGCAACATGAGAAAGATGAGCTGATTTTTAGCTCTTTTTCCCTTTCTAATTCATTTAATATCTAAATGACCAAAATGCCCTTACTCACTAAACTTACAAAAATTTCCATAAATGTCCATATTTGTCCAAAATTTTTAAAATTGGGCAAATTGCTCTTTAGGACCTTCTAATTCATATTTCAAAACAATTTCTCGCAAATTGCACCTAAAACCAAAGTTTTGCATCTTATTCAATTTAGTCCTTATTTTATAATTAGACACTTTATTCTTAAAATTTCCTCATGAAACTTTACCACATGCATAATCTTATATTCTAAATCTCATAATGATTAAAATCTAAATATTTTAATTTTAGATTTATGGTCTCGAAACCATTATTCTGACTAGACCATATTTTACGATGTTGCATAGGCAACTAACCAAATCAAATCTCGACAAAAAGGGAGTCAATAAAAAGGAACAACAAATGAAAAAGAATGAGTCACGGGTTAATATTGATGGGTGAATCAAGAAATAGTTTGTTAGGCTCAAAGGAGTTCACTAAAGGTTAATTATGAAGGTAGGCTTTTTTATGGGATAAGTGGGTTAAAACCTAGGAGCCTTTATTATCTCAGTATATCAAATCAAAGATGTGGTCTTGACATGTATAATCGAAGCAAGTTCTAGAATAACAAATCAATATTGACACACTCATAACCAATAATAAAGTGAGCAAGAAAAAAAATGTATGCTCTAAAGGCTCAAAATCTCACAAAAATTATGGCTTTTGATGTTAATCTTGCAAATTTCGAACTTCAAGATAATACTTCAATTTAGGGAAACAACCTAAATTTTTTTTATTCTGAAAATAGACCTATCATGCTTGATTCTCTAGTGTCTTAAAGTTTAAACAATCAATGCATAATTACCTATGAATTTAATCTAAAACACATCAACGATAATCATAAATTAATAAGAATTCATTCTAATAGTAATGTGAGAAAATTACTTAAACACAGGACATAATTCAGGGATTTTCTTATAATTCTATAGATAACCTTCCCACACTTAAGATGTACATTATCTTCAATGTACAAACATATATAATCACAGTATAAACAGAATATCATAAGAGAGGGAGAAAACTGAAATTGCCCTGAATATTGGATGAAATCTTCAGAATAGTGAAAAGTGAAATTGCAGTCAAATTTAAATGTAACTCATGATTCCGAGCAAACTAACAAGAAAATAAACACAAATAATAAAAAAATTAAGGGGTTATAACTTGATTAGAAACAACCATAACTCGATTAGAAACAACCATAAATCTTTCAAAAAATAATAATGAAAATAAGTTGAAGAGAAAAAAAAGTAAAACAACTAAAACAAAATTAAAAAGAAAGATTAAAAATATAATAATAATAAAAATAAAATAACAATAAACTCAATAATATCAATAAACTTAAAAGGTAATTGTAATGATAATAGTAAAAAAAATACGAAAGAAAAAATAAAAAAATAGAAATTACAAAATAAAAATAAAAATAATAAAAGTATATAAAAAATAAAAATATAAAAAAATTAAAAATATAAGTATAAAAATACTAAATTAATTAATTAATTATTAAAATAAAAATAAATAATATAACAATTAAAAATAAATAAAATAAAATAAAATTGGGGTGATTAACCCAGTTTTCACATGGCCATGGATATACCTGTGTGCGCAGACCATGTGGGTCACATGGCCATGTCGCCAGGCTGTGTAACTCTTTGACTTTGAAAAAAAATTAGCTCTAGGTTTTACACGGCCCAGGACACGCCTGTATGTCTAGATCGTGTGGGTCAAAAGGCCATGTCGCCAGGCCATGTGTGTTTTCCTTCACTTTTCCCACACCCATGTGAGATCCCACACGCCCGTGTAGCCAGGCCGTGTGTTCCACACACCCGTGTGGCTAGGCCATGTGGGTCAAAAACATTTTTTTTTTTAGATTTTGAAAATTAATTAATTTTAAAAAAAATCATGAAATAATGTTAAGAAAATTAGCAGTGTTAACACTCAAGTTGCCTCTCGAGAAGCGCTTATTTAAAGTCTAAGCTCGACTTACCTAGTATTCGCATGGTTATGGTGGTTCATGGAGTCGAGACTCCTCTTTCACACTATCAATTCTATTATCAACATAAGGTTTTAGCCAAGTAATATTTACCTTAAAAGTGCCAAATTTAGAATGATTTACCTCGACTGTACCGTATGGGAAAATATCAGTACCGTAAAAGGAGTTTTTCCGCTTTCATTATGCTCTGAAGTGGCAATTCGAGGGTACATTTTATCCAACAATACCTGATCGCCAATCTTAAATTGGTTTGTTTCATCCTTAAGCTCGTGATGGAGTTACTTTGGTTCATCGTGTATTCTAGGTTTCTCCTTGACGTGTGTCCGCCATTCATCTAGTTCATCGATTTGTAATCTTCTTTCTTCAGATTTGTTCTGTTTTTGTTACATAAACTAGATTACAGCTCTGTCACGTTTTTCCAAGGTGTTTCCTGCAAAGAATGTTGAGCCACAAGGTTATTAACATTTACAGAGCTCGTAATATCATCTCGATCACTAGATATCCTAATAGAATCATGAGCTTGGAGTTTAATCGTGTCATCACCTACACGAAGTATTAACTCACTTGGACCAACATCTATGATAGTTCTAGCAGTTGCTAAAAAAGGGCCGTCCTAAAATCAATGGTACGTTACTATCCTCATCTATGTCTAGAACAACAAAATCAACTGGAAAAATGAATTTATCAATTTTGACGAGTACTTCTTCAACAATACCCCTAGGAAATATAATTGTTCTATCTGCCAATTGAATGCTCATCCTAATTTGTTTGAGTTTCCCAAGACCTACTTGCTTAAACATTTTGTAGGGCATAACATTAATACTAGCCCCTAAATCAGCCAAAGCATTATTAACTCTTAAACTACCAATTAAATAAGGAATAGTAAAACTCTCTGGATTTTTCAATTTGTTGAGTAGTTTATTCTACAAAATGGCTGAGCACACTGCATTTAGCTCCATGTGCAACGAATCATCTAACTTCCGCTTATTTGTTAAAAGCTCTTTTAAAAATTTAACGGAATTTGGCATCTGCGAAAGAGCTTCAATAAACGGTAAGTTAATATATAATTTTTTCAACAGTTTAAGGAATTTACCGAATTGTTCATTTGTGTGGTCTTTCCTTGTCGCATTTGGATATGGCACAGGTTTATATTCCTTAATGACTAGTTTTTGCTCGTTTTGGCTTACCTCAACCTTACCTTTACCTAGCACATCTTCTTGTCTCGATTTTGGTTCATCTTCAACTAACCCTTCTTCATCTTGAACAGTAATCACATGAAGTTGCTCCCTTCGGCTAGATTCAATATTACTCGGTAAGCTACCTTGTGGTCGTTCTGAAATCATCATGGCAAGTTGACCAATTTGATTTTCGAGCCTTTGAATCGACGCTTGCTAATTTTTGAGTGCGGTTTCGGTGTTTTGGAAGCGAGTTTCTGACACCGAGATGAATTTCGTTAGCATCTCCTTAAGTTTCGACTTCTTTTCCTGCTAGTAAGGTGGTTTTTGGAAACCTGGAGGGGGTTGCAGTTTTTTATGTCCTTGACCACTCCACGAGAAATTGAAATGGTTCCTCCAACCTGCATTATAAGTGTTACTATATGGATTATTCTGAGGTCTAGAATTATTACCCATATATTGGATCTGTTCGTTCTGTATGCTAGGGTTGTAGGATGGATATTCTATATTGCTCATTCCTCCTCCATTCGTATCGCACTACATTATCGGATGTACCTGCGTAGAAACACATAAATCATCAATCTTTTTATTTAAGAGCTTTACTTGGTTTGATAAAATGGTGACCGCGTTAAGGTTGAAAACACCGGCTGCTTTATTAGGCTTTGTCCTCATGACTTGCCACTGATAGTTATTTAGTGACATCTTCTCTATGAACTCATAAGCCTCCCCAGGTGTTTTATTATCTATGGTACCACCGACAACTAAATCGATCATCTGCCTAGTTGAGGGGTTCAAACCATTATGAAAAGTATGAACCTGTAACCATAGAGGTAACACATGGTGAGGGCACATTCTCAATAAGTCCTTATACCTCTCCCATGCATCATATAAAGTCTCTAAATCCATTTGCACGAAGGACGAGATATCATTCCTCAACTTAGCTTTCTTAGCTGGTGGAAAGTATTTCAATAAAAACTTCTCAGTCATTTGATCCTAAGTAGTGATGGACCCTTGTGGTAAGGAGTTCAACCATTGCTTAGCCTTATTTCTCAATAAGAAGGGGAATAATCGTAGGTGAATGGCGTCATTAGAAATGTCATCTATCTTGAAAGTATCACAGAACTCTAAGAAATTTGCCAAATGAGTATTTGGGTCTTCATCCTACAAACCATCAAACTGAACAAACTGTTGAATCATTTGTATAGTGTTAGGTTTCAATTCAAAATTATTTGCAGCAATGACAGATCTAACAATACTCGATTCAGCCCTAGTGAGAGTGGGCTTAGCATAATCGTACATAATACAAGGAGTAGGATTCTGATTTATAGGATAGCGGCAACCATAGGAGGTAACGGATTATTCTGATTTTTAGCCATCTCCTTGATAATATTGGTATTGCCCTCGTGCTCTTCCTCTATATACTGTAGACTCCGCCTTATTTCTCTACAATTTTTACGAGCTGTGCTTTCATTTCACTGTCAAAAAGTAGAGGTCCTGACGGTTTTCTTCTAGTCATAAACTACAAGAAACTGCTAGAAGCAAACAAAAGAAAAAAAATAGTAATTAAAAATAAAACTAAAAAAATGGCTAAATTAATAAAAATCAAGCGTTCCTAATATCTTAGTCCCCGACAACGGCGCCAAAAACTTGATGATCATTTTATGAATCACTAAACTAGACTACGATCACGACTAAGGCAAACGCACCTATCGAATGGTAGTATAGCTATGGTGAGTCTAGTATATCATATCTACAAAGACTAAAAGTACTAGTATTAACTATCTTTCTATTATTTAGCCTAAAATAAAAGGGATTTATTTTAATAAAAAAAATGAACGCGACAGAGAGTGAAGAAAATAATCGAATAAGCCAAAGATAAATACAATACCTAAAGAAGAATCCACCTAGACTGCACTTATTATTTCGATTCTGAATCAAACAATTTATTCACTTGTCTTGATCCGTAGAAATCCCTAAATTATGTTAATATCTCTTTCGAGACTAAGAATAACTGACTTTAGGTTGATTAATTGAAATCACTTTCTAATTAAAACCCCTATTGTCTCATTAACTCGATTTATGGATTAGATTTGACTCTAATCCGACAGATTTATGTCGCCCTATTTCTAGGGTTGCATCCAACTCCGCTTAATTATGATAGATCTACTCCTAAACAGGGACTTTTTCTCCACTGAATAAGCACATCATCTTGAAATAATATCCTGAAAATATTAAAACAAGAATTAAGAACACATAATTAAGAACAAGAACAAGAATTTATCATTAAATTCAGAACATTAAATAATAAGATCCTTCTTATGTAACACCCCTTACCCGTATCCAAGGCTGGAATGGAGTACGAGGCATTACCAGACTTAACAATACACATAGACGAAAACCGGGCCATAAAATTTCATTTAATTCAAAACTTTTCGAACACATGCATAACAAACAAAGCCAACTATATCATCACATCAAAACATAAGACATGGCATGATTAATTAAACTTATAAACCATAATGGATAAGGACTACATCTCATGATCATATACGATAACTCAATGCAGACTGATACGTATGGTCAAAATCATAAGAAAAATACATATCACAAACCAACTTCCTATACATGCCACTCACTTGATATTTCTAATATTTGAATTAATTCTCCCAAAATGATAGTTTGATAATGTGATTTTGCCTCCGACGATCTCCAACCCCGAGCCGACCTACCAATACTAAAGAAATGGAGAGGATGGGTAATCTTTACGCTTAGTAAGTTCATATGAAAATAATAAGCAATTACTACCATGCTTTTCAAGATAAAACACTATAATTTTACAATTACACATATTCAGGACAGGCTGTTTTCTAGAGTCCTGGTGTTAAAAAAATCATATCTCAAGTTACAAAACTCGAAATCCAATTCCGTAAATTTTTTATGAAACTAGACTCATATTTCTACTTACTGATTGTTTTCTAGAATTTTTGGTCAGGCCATTTAGTACATTTTATTAGTTAAAGTCTCCCCTGTTTCAGGGTATGACTACTCTGACCCCTGTGCACTACAAACCAAATTTCTCCCTGTACAGAATTCCAACGACCATGCCGTTTGTTTCCTTTAAAATTAGATTCAATAAGGAATCCATGCATGTAAATTATGACTCTCAATAATATTTTTACAATTTATGGTGAATTTATTAATTAAAAATAGGGGATCTCAAATTCATTCAGACCCTGTTTCATAAGAATTCAAATATCACACAATATAGAATTCTTTTGCTTCCCCTGTTTCTTTCATGTGAAAATAGACTCATTAAGATTTATTTCCATAATTTTTTCAAATTTAATTCAACTTACACAATTTTTTGTGAATTTTCAAAGTCATGCACTGCTGCTGTCTAATACTATTTTACTACTAAAGTTCACTTTTACACAATTTCACTTAATCCATTCCATTTTACCGAGGTTCGCTCAAATATTGAGCATATTGCTCATAAATTCAAATAAATATATACTTGCACTTGTTCATCACATAATCACTTTCACATGTATTTTCATTTAATCGATTTCCCATTGAACTCATCGGAATAATAACAGATACACAATTGCCTACACATTTTCCCATTTCCACACTTGTAGCCGAAGCTATCTGGTACGCATAGTAGCCTGCACTTAGTACTACACATGCGACCAACAGTCTGGTACACGTAGTAGCCTGCACTTAGTACTACACACGTGATCACAGTTTTCGGGTACGCATAGTAGCCTGCACTTAGTACTACACATGCGACCTCACAATAGATCATTCGTATCGTTTTTATTCCGAAGGTTCAATCGGGAAATTCCTCACTTTTCAACATTTTACTAAATTGTCCGTAATCAATTTAAATTCATAATTTACATCAAATAACCATTTGATAGGCAGCCACATTTCATATGATATCAAAATATAATAACATAAAAAGAATCGATAGATTATTTATGTACGAATTTACTCGAAGTATCGATCTCACTATCCATAGTACCAATTGTCCATTCATAGTATAATAAGACACAACTCAAATATCAAATTAGATTTTAAGAATTTACATAATATATATCACATATTTCATACATCACTTGTCATTTATCTTCATTTTCTTGCATTTCATGTAACATTCTTTCATGTCATATTTCCACATCATAAACACCATTCCATCAACTTTTCCAATATATATTAAATCATAAAATTATGCAATAATAGTAAGAAATATAATTCAAACATAACATTGCATTATTATTATCATACGAACTTACCTCGATCCAGAAACAGCAATTTACCATTTTAGTCCATAACCTTGTATTTTCCCGATTTAAGCCTGAATCTCGATTTCCTTCATCTATAATATCACATCTAGCCTAATAATTAGTCACACTATTCATACGGGTCCAAAAATCATATTTTTAAAAATTTTCATTTTGACCCCTAAACTTTTGCATATTTGCACTTTTGCCCCAAGGTTCGGAAATTAAACTTCATCCTATTTTCTTATGTTTTATGAAATGCTGATCATTTTTCCCTTCTATGGAAACATCAAATTCTCACTCTAACATGTACTTATGACTATTAGGTATTTTTACCAATTAAGCCTTTTTGCTCGTTTTCACTTAAAACCGAGTAGCACAAGTTGTCTAACATAATTTAAAACCTCATATTCTATTATAAAACACCAAAATACACAAATTACACCTATGGATATTTTTCCAAATATGAACCCTAGGTTGAATTATTGCTAACATAAGCTAAATCAAGTTATTGGGACTCCAAAAACGTAAAAATCATTAAAAACGAGGCTAGAACGGACTTACAATCGAGCTTGGAGGCTTGGTAACCCTAGCCATGGAGTCTCCCTTGCTATACACGTCCATGGTGAAGAAGATGAGAAAAATTGGCTTTTAATTTTGTATTTTAATTCATTTTACCCCTAAATGACCAAAATGCCCTTACTACTAAACTTTCCAAAAATTCCATTCATGTCCAATATTTGTCCATAAACTTTGAAATTGGTCAAATTTCTATTTAAGACCTCCTAATTAATATTTCAAAGCAATTTCATACTAAAAACTTCTAGAATGCAAGTTTTGCAACTTATTCAATTTAGTCCCTAACTTCAAATTAAGCACTTAATGCATAGAATTTCTTCACAAAATTTTCACACAATCATGCAATCATATTATACACCTCAAAATAATCATAAAATAATTATTTCTATCTCAGATTTTTGGTCACGAAACCACTATTCCGATTAGGCCCTAATTCGAGATATTACATATTAGGTTTCATCTTCCCTAGGTATCTAGGGAATTTAGTTCATAATGTAAAAAGAAGACATCTCAAATTTAGAAAAACAACAAGACATAAAAAACCCAAATAAACTTCGAGAGAAATTTGAATGGAGATCTTCAATCTTGAAGTGGATCTACTTCTGAGATGATTCCAACGGCTTCCTTTGAGTAATTTCTACTTTCTGCTCTGCGTGTCCCCTTAGAACCTAGAAATTAACCATTGTAAATCGGTGGATCACACAACCTGGCCCAGAATCCCATACGCTTGTATGGGCCCACACGGCCCAAATCAGTATAGCTCGTGTGTCGCACAAGGCCTACCTAGCCATCACATGGTCGTGTCATGCACGCATGGCCTGGCTCGTCGATCACATACCCGTGTTCCATCACACGGCCTACCACACGGGCGACCACACGCCCATGTGGCGTTGACAAAATACTTTTTTGGCTTTTCACCGCATCCTATTTTTTGCATTTCGGGTACACACCTGTATCATCTTCGATGCACGAGCACTCCTAAGCCTCCAGAACCTAGAAATTAACCATTGTAACACTCAATTAATCATTTAATGGTGAACTAAAGTCAAACCTAATATAGAATATTCACCCTTTGAGCGAAAAATCCTCTTACCTTCAATGAACACGAAAGCAATTGACTATAGAAAAGTACGAGATGAACCTTGATTCTCACAAAATACCGCTGCCAAAAACATCCATAGAACTCTAATCAAAACTTAGCATTCACATCATGCCAAAGTACCAAGAATTCACTTACCGAACTTACCAAACCACGTGAGCACCAACCACGTTGCAAAATAAGAACTGAACGAACGAATTCATAAAAAAGAAGAGAACGAGAAGAGGGGCCCTGTCATCTCCCCCAATCTCTCCCCACTAACCCATACAAACCTTACAACTTAGAGTTTAAGTCCAACTCAAACTCTTTCCTGGACGAACAAGCAAAAATAATGCCTAAGCCAAGATTCAAACACAGGACCTCCAACATTCCAACAGTCCACTTAACCACCAGACCAGCTGGCCTATTCTGTTAAGGTTCTACCAATAATTAAATAAAAGTCTACTGAACAGAGATAGGGCATTATTCATAAAACACCAAAATTTAACCCAAGTAAGGCTTGAACTTGGGACCTCACACACACACACCCAGAACACTTAACCACTGAAGCAGATACACAATTGTGTCAGAAATTCACAAAAACAAAAATATAAATTTTTGGGACGTTACAACTCTACCCCCTAAAAGAAAATTTTGGCCTCAAAATTTACCTGATCAGAATAGATGAGGGTACTGCTGACGCATCGCATCCTCAGGCTCCCACGTAGCCTCTTCAATGCTATGATTTTGCCATAGCACCTTCACTAAAGGAATGAATTTTCTGCTAAGAATCGTAGCGTCACGATTCAGAATTTGAACCAGCTCCTCCTCGAAGGTGAAATCTGGTCGAACCTCAATTTCCTAAACAGGAACAATATGTGTGGGATCAGAGTGGTAGCGCCTCAACATCGAGACATGGAATCCATCATGAATGTGATCCAACTCTGAAGGTAGCTCTAATTGATAAGCGACTAGTCCTACTTGCTTCAAAATCTGGTCCGGCCCAATAAACCTAAGGCTCAACTTGCCCTTGCGTCTGAGCCTCAGAACCTTCTCTTATGGCGAGACTTTTAGAAACACGAAGTCCCCCACAGAATACTCAATCTCACGTCTCTTCAGATCAGCATAAGGCTTCTGTCTATCAGAAGCTGCCTTTAAACGATCCCTAATCAGTTATACCTTCTCCTCAGTCTCGGAGATTAACTCGGGACACAGTACCTGTCGTTCACCCAACTTAGTCCAACACAAGGGAGTGCGAAACATACAACCATGCAGAGCTTCTTAAGGTGCCATCTAAATAATCGTATGGAAGCTATTATTATAGGCAAACTCGGCTAGCTACAGATAGTCTTCCCAACTGCCTTGGAAATCAATTACGCAACTCCTCAACATATTCTCCAGTATCTAAATCACCCTCTCAGATTGACCATCGGTCTGAGGATGGAATGCAGTACTGAAGTCCAATCTCAAACCTAAAGCCTTATGCAACTTTCCCCAAATCTGAGACATGAAGCGAGGATTCTTATCAGAGACGATCGAAACCGATACCCCATGCAGTCTCACTATCTCAGAGATTTAAAGCTTTGCCAGCTTCTGTAGTGAATAGTTAGTACGAACTGGTATGAAGTGCCCTGACTTAGTCAATTGATCCATGATGACTCAAACAGAATCCTTCTTAGTGGGTGTCAAGGGTAACCTACTAACGAAGCCTATCGTTAGACATTCCCATTTCCAAAGGGGAATCTTAATCGGCTGCAGCAAACCTAAAGGAAATTGGTGTTCAGCCTTAACCTACTGGCATGTCAGACATCTAACCACAAAATCAGTAACTTCTCGTTTCAATCCTGGCCACCAGTACAACTTATGAAGATCTCGATACATCTTGTTCCCGCCAGGATACATAGCATAAGGGCTATTATGCGCCTATCTTAGTATAGACTGCCCCAGATCAGAATCATTAGGCACACATATACAACCTCAGAAACATAATATCCCCCCAGAGTTCAACCTAAAATCGATGGTGCTACCACTCTCAATTTGTCTGAACCGAAGACCCAAGGACTTATCCTCCAACTGTTTACCCTTAATCTACTCAATCCATGTCGGCCTACCCTAAAGCTCAGCTAATAGGCTACCGTTATCAAATAGACTTAGGAGAGCAAATATCACCCTCAGATCAGTCATAGCCCTATGGGTCAAAGCATCGGCCACTACATTAGCCTTGCCAAGATGGTACTCGATGGTGCGGTCGTAATCCTTAAGAAGCTCGATCCATCTACGCTGCCTAAGATTTAGCTCATTCTGGGTAAGGACGTACTTGAGGCTTTCATGATTAGTGTAGATGATACACTTCTTACTATAAAGATAATGCCTCCAGATTTTCAGTGCAAATACCACGGCGGCCAACTCCAAATCATGCGTTAGGTAATTTGCCTCATAATTCTTAAGCTGACAAGACACATATGCAACCACCTTACCATCCTGCATCAACACACAATCCAAACTGACGTGTGACGTATCACTATAAACAGTGAACTCCTTTCCAGACTCCAGCTATATCAGAACAAAGGCCTTACTCAGTACAGTCTTGAGCTTCTTAAAGCTCTCTTACTACATATCAGTCCATACAAAAGAAACTCCCTTACGTAGAAGCTTAGTCAACGAGTTGCGATCAAGGAGAACCCTTTTACAAAATGTCGATAGTAACTCGCCAACCCCAGAAAGCTGTGGATCTTAGACACATTATTCGTCTGTTTCCAATCCAACACCGCCTCAATCTTACGAGGATCGACTCGTATCCCCTCAACAGAAACTACATGTCCCAAAAATGTTACTTCTTAGAGCCAGAACTCACACTTCCTGACCTTCGCGTATAGCTATTTCTCACAAAGAATTTGTAGTACCACTTTTAGATGCTCATCATGCTTGTCTTCAGACTTAGAATACACCAAGATATCATCGATGAACACCACAAAAAACTGATCTAGGTAAGGCTAGAACACTCGGTTCATCAAGTCCATAAATGCCGCTGGTGCATTAGTCAATCCAAATGGCATCACTAGGAACTCATAGTGACCATAAATAGTCCTAAATGCCGTCTTATACACATCATCCTCCTTAACCCTCAATTGATGATAACCCGAACGTAGATCAATATTGGAAAACACAGAAGCCCCTTTGAACTGATCGAATAAATCATCAATCCCCGGAAGTGGGTACATATTCCTAATGTTAGCTTGTTCAGTTGTTAGTAGTCAATACACATCCTCATTGTCCCATCTTTCTTTTTCACAAACAACACAGGTGCTCCCCACGGAGACACACTGGGACAAATGAACCTACAATCTAACAACTCCTGAATTTGAGCCTTGAATTCCGTAAGCTCATTCAGTGCCATTCGGTATGAGGCGATAGACACTGGAGCTGTGCCCGAAATAAGCTTGGTCTTAAACTCTACTTCTCGGCTCGGAGGCAAACCTAGTAGTTCCTTAGGAAAGACATTCAAAAAATCCCTCACAGTTCTAATGTCCTTTATAGAAGTATCCCCAGAATAAAAAACACTTATATAAACCAAATATGCCTCACATCCTCTCCGAACCAACTTTTCTACCACTAAAGCTGAAATCACATTAGTCAGAAAATCCCGACGTTTCCCAATCACAACTACCTCGGCATCCTCATGGGTTCTCAAAATGACCCTCTTGGTTGCACAGTTCAGACTTACTCGGTGCTTGACCAACTAGTCCATCCCCATAATCAAGTCAAACTCCCCAAATGGAAGCTCCATCAGATCAGCCAAAAATACTGTCCCTTGAACTTCTAACAGGACGTCTTTATACAGTTTACTAACCATGACAGATTGCCCAAGGGACTCAATATAGTTACCTCACTATCAGTACTCTCAACTGGAGTCCCCAAAGTTTCAGACATAGTACTTGCTACGTATGAGTATGTAAAGCCTATGTCTATCAGTGCAAGATAAGGTACGTTATAAATTAAAAACGTACCCGTAATGACGTTTGGAGCATTTCGATCCTCTCGGCGATGAGCAACATAAACAAGAGCAAGTTGCCTCGCCTCAGTATGTACAGCACCTCTGGCTGGTGCTCTCTGTCCATGGTCCATGCCATTACCACCCCTAGCCTGACCACATCCTCGAGGTGGCTGCTGAATTACCCTTGGCAGCTGTGCAGTACCAGAACCCGGAGCTTGCATCTGATCAACCGTCAGTAGACACTCTCGAACGCGATGCCCAATAGACCCATATCTCGAACATGCCCAGTCGTCCTCCAACATTCGCTCGGATGGTGTCTACTTCAATGCCCATAAGACAAGATCCCAGTAGGTGCAACAGGGGGCCCAACTCTAGCTAACCCATCAGATCTGGCCTTTTTCTTAGGCCTTATCGCAGAACTCGAGGGCTCCAAATCCCTCTTATTTTTGCCTCTCTCTCTATCTCTGTTTTGGCACTCAGTGTGCTTAACCTCTTCGGCTATCTTTGGCTTCTCCACTAGTGCAGGAAAATCACGCTCCTTCTGCGGAGCTATCAGAACTCTCAGGCTGTCCCTGAATCCATCCTCGAAGCAAACACAATGCTCATATTCAGTCACCAACATGCCTTGCGCATAGCGGCTCAATCTCAGAAACTCGGCCTCATACTTGGCCACTGAACGATCCCCTTGCGTGAGATTCAGAAACTCACGTCTCCTAGCATCGATGCAGCTTGCTCCCACATATTTACCTTGGAAAGCAGACTTCTAAAAATCCCAAGTCAATCGTTCGAGCTGAGTGCCCTCCTTCACGGTCAGCCACCATTGGTATGCTTCATCGCGAAGCAAGGAAACAGGCCCTTTTCATTTCTATTCAGGGGTAAAGTCCAAATCGTCCATGATTCTTTTCATGGCCTCCATCCAATACTCTGCCACGTTAGAGGCGACTCCAGTAACACCCCTGAATAGCTCAGCCCCACTGGACAGAAGTCATTTCGTAACTGACCCTCGGCCCTCAGATCTAGTATTGGGCCCAGTGACCCTCTCCAAAATCCTTAACATAATCTGGGACAACGCGTCATCCCCGACCATGCGGTCATGAGACACAATCTTTGTAGCAGGTGAAACCAACGTCTCGCTCATATTCAGATTCAGCATGCTGCTTAACGATGAGGACTTAGCTCGAGCCCCTCTACGGCCTCTACCTCGGCCTCTAGTACCCCTTCCGCAGATACCTCGTGCACTCATCACAGATTCGAAGTTTATCTACATTAATAGTTTTATGAATCAGCTACAGTTTTGATATTTATTAGTAGATATTTTATATAAAATAGTATCAGAAGTATATAATTTGTTATCATGAATCGCAATCTTACTACAGTTTTTAGTAAATACTATCTATAGTGTTTTCAGTACGGTGTACTACCTATAGTAGTTTCAGAATATACTAATCATATTTTCAAAAACTTATTAGAGTTTTTAAAACACTTATAGGATTGATGCTGGGACTCGGTGTACTACATACTCGGTCAAAAATATTTCAAACAATTTAAAAACCATTTTTTTAAAACCAAATTTTAAAACCCAAATCCATTGCCGAGTTTTGTAACCTGGCTCTAATACCAGTAAATGTAACACCCAAAACTCAGCCTAGATGTTATGGCCGAATCTGGTGATGTCACATGAAATGGAAGTCGAAAACGAGTTTGTCGAGTTAAAACTGTTCTAGTTAAATTAGCCTTTATCTTAGTTCGAAGTAAAACACATGTTATTCGTTATGCCTAAAATCATATCTTTTTAGCAGAATATTTGGAAAACACTTATTTTAAAAAGTACCATTTGATCTTAGTGAAAACTGAGTTTTATCATGCTTAGCAGTAATCGTAAAACAATTACGAAACCAAAAACTTAAAGCCAAACAGTCCAAAGTCCATAGGTTACATCAAAACCCCAAATAAGTAATAAAATTTGAAAATTTTTGAAAAACAGTCTAAAATTTACGTGTGGCCACCGTCGAGTCCTCCGCTATGCTAATTCGTCAAGTCTAGGGATTACCTGTATAGATTAAACAGAAAGGGTGAGTTTTTGCAAACTCAATGTGTAATCTCCACAGAAACATGCATACAGATACACATCAGAATACAGTTAGATATAGGCTGGGCTTGAGCCCATTACGGATTCAGTTTGGGCCTTAGCCCAATCAGATACAGTATGCAATAATAGAAAATCAGAATCCTACCTACCAGCCTCTACACACCATCTCCGTCCATCCTTACACACTATGTGGGGATTAAATTCACCAACCCATCCCTACACACCATGTTGTACCGAAATGCGGCACATAATCAGAAATTTGCGGCAGAACTGCCATATAACAGGCTTGATAGCCTTTCAGATACTCCCTCTAAATAACAATAACCCAACCCGATACAATGCAACATACAAAAGATGTCATTCAGAATACATGCTTAGTTCAGATTTCATACAGACAGTTCATACAATTAGGGATCTAAGTAATGTTACCAACCATATAATAGGTTCACAGCTGACTTGGGCGACCCGTGTAACCTTAAGCAACTTTTCAGAAACATGGGCGCACATGCCCATGTGACTTGCCCGTGTGGGCCCACAAACTTGTGTGGCCCACATAGCCCAAATTGGCCTTGGCTGTGTGGATCACACGGCTTGGTCCAGAATCCCACATGCACGTGTGGCCCACACGACCCAAATTGGTATAGCCCATGTGTCGCAAATAGCATACTGGCCATGAAACAGCTATGTCATGCGCACACGGCTGGTCGATCACACGCTTGCGTTCCATCACATAGCCTACCACACGCCCGTCTGGCATCGACAGAATACTTTTTTGGCGTTTCGCCGAATCTCGTTTATTGCTTTTCAGGTACTCACCTGTATCGTCTTTGATGCGCGAGCACTCCTAAGCCTCCAGAACCTAAAAATCAACCATTGCAACACTCAATTAATCGTTTAACGGTGAACTAAAATCCAACCTAATATAGAATATTCACCCTTTGAGCGAAAAACCCCTTTACCTTCAATCACCACCAAAATAATTGACTATAGAAAAGCACAAGATGAACCTTGATTCTCGCAAAATACCATTGCAAAAAACATCCATAGAACTCTAATCAAAACTTAGCATTCACATCATGCCAAAGTACCAAGAATTCACTTACTGAACTTACCAAACCACGTGAGCACCAACCATGTTTCAAAATAAGAAATGAAAGAACGAATTTAGAAAAAGAAGAGAACGAGAAGAGGTCTGGCAGAGAACTTAGAGAAGGAGAGAAAATTGAAATATTTTTTTTCTGTTAGGAAAAGGAAAAATGAACAGAATACTCTGATAACCTCCTATCTCTCCCCACTAACCCACACAAACCCTACTACTTAGAGTTTAAGTCCAACTCAAACTCTCTCTTGGACGAACGAGCAAAATAATGCCCAAGCCAAGATTTGAACACAAGACCTCGAACACTCCAACACTCAACTTAACCACTAGACTAGCAATCCCATTAAATAAAAGTCTACTGAATAGAGATAGGGCTTTATTCATAAAACACCAAAATTTAGCCCAAGTAAGGCTTGAACTTGGGACCTCTCACACACACCCAAAACACTTAGCCACTGAAGCAGATACACAATTGTGTCACAAATTCACAAAAACAAAAATATAAATTTTTGGGGCGTTACATTGTATATGAGTGTTTTCTTTTTGAGAATTTACACAAAGCAAATACGTAGTATATATGAGTGTTTTCTTCTTGAGAATTGTTTTCCAAAGTATGAAAAAATATTAAAATTTCTGGTTGTGTTATTTTTAAAACTAACATCAAATTACCAAAATAATATACTTACAAAAATATTGATTGAACTTCTTCCATATTAAATAAAAACTAAAATAAAATACAAGATAGCACTATAAAAACCATATAATAGTATTATATCAAAACATTCTATAATTATAAATAATAAAATTGAGGTCTTTCTCATAAATTATCAGCAGTCTTTTTTGAGATTCTAAACCATTTAAGAAATGTTCCTGCATTAAAAGTATTTTACTATTAGATAAACCCTTGAATTATACTTATAATAATTTCATGCAATATAAGTAAAAACATATTACTTGAGTCTTGAATAGTGATGGGTCATTCTCTTCCTACATTTTAGTATAACTCATGTTAGATGAAGAATTGAACTTCCAATTTGAAGAAAAATTCTACATAAAAATATTTTCACAATACAAGAACTTAAATATTTACGAATTTTGACATTTAAAAAGAATAATGCATTTAATCTAGGGAAAGGATTGTATGAAACAGTGATGCCACGTTATTTGTATCCATTTCCAATCATTTAATGACATGTTAGCATCTTTTTCCATGTCATTGACACCTCATTTTATTAATTTTTTTAACCTTAAATCTTTGTCATAGACTTAAAAATTTCCCGCCACAGCTCAATCCTAATTAAAAATTTCTCTTCAATTGCTGATTGTTGCTATTCAATTGTTGTTTTTCTCGACATTTCTCTGAACTTATTTTTTTTGAACTTCTTACCGGCAAGATTTCTCAGCAATTGTTGATTGTTGCTATTCAATTGCTATTTTTCTCGACATTTCTCTAGACTTGTTTTTTTGAACTTCCTATTGATAAGGTTTCTCGAAAACTGTTGGCTATTGCTATTCAGTTGTTATTTTAAGGTGAGTTTTAATTTTAACAGTTTCTATTTTCACAATTACTTTAAGAAGATACAATAATAATGATGATGATTAAATCATGAAAATTGAGAAGAAGATACAATGATTCATAGCTGTTGGTTGCTGCTATTGATTGAAGCTTTTTTTTTATATTAGACATATGATTGAATTAAATATGCATTATACCATTGCAAATCATGGAGATTTTTTGGTTAGTGATCGTGTACATGTTCTAGAGATTTTTTTTTACTTTGGTGTGGAACTAGGTTTGTTTAGGAGGTTAAGTATTTCCACTTGATTTTGATTTGTTTGAAATATAGTTCTATCTAGAATCTTTGAAAGTATTGTTATTTTTAATAATATTTGTAACACCCCAAACCCGGCCCGATGTTACGGCCGAATCAGACATGCCACATTGAAGTTAAAAATCTATGTTTCGTTTTAGCGCTTTAAAACCAAATTTTGTTAAGCTTAACCAAGTGAATGGAAGCTGGGCACCAGGTAGGAATCCGTAACAGAGGAGGTGAGTCATGAAGGCTGCTTAAGTACCAAGCTCTTCGATTGGATCCAATCCTAGACATGCCCACAACCTTTGCCACACTTGGTTATAACGAGTTGAAATTTCTTTGAGTAGATATCTTTGACAAATCAAATAATCGTGACGTTGTGTTATTTTGAAAACAAGTATCGTTTCAAAAGCGCGTCCTAAGTCTAGCCCATTTGAATTATTATCAACCAGTTTAAAGTTATTAAAAATAAAATAATCCCAGAAAAGAAAATAAAGTTAAAATGACCTTATTACAACCCAAAAATAAATAATAAATAAGGTAAACTAAAGAAAACCAATCACTTCTTTCAAAAGCCCAAAAGCGATCACCGTGGTCACTCTGAATCTCCTTCGACTCCAAGCCCCCACATCAAGGCTCACCGGCAAGGTTAAGGAAGGGGGTGAGTTTGGAAACTCAATGTGCAACAAGCCCCTTTCAGAGCCCAAAACAATATCAGCCTGCTGGGCCTAAGCCCAAATTTAATCTCAGCATATACTGGGCCGAAGCCTTTACATTATCCATGTCACTGGGCCGAAGCCTTTTCATTAAACGGTATGGCCCATAGGCCCAAATCAATACCAATGCACTATTAATGGATGTATGCAAGCCCGTTTGGGGAGACTACTCAACCCACCCAACCAAAACTCTCCACTGGCAGCATAGCTACTTTATCATATAACTGGAGGCCTAGCCTCTTTTAATAACTAGGGCAAAGCCCTTTTTGATAAACTGGGGCAAAGCCCTTTTCGGTAAACTGGGGCATAGCCCTTTTGCACTTCCTCCATCCATATAAACCCAACCCATGCATAAATGAATACATCATGTGCATATCATATCAAATCATGTATATCAAAATCTCATGCATCAAACTCATAATTAAACCCTAGGGGTAAAATCGTCATTTTTACCTAGGGGCAAAACAGTCATTTTCATATTATAAGGGTAATTTCGAAATTTTACCAAATATTAGGGTTCTCCATGTTCATTATCAGTTACTAACAATTTCATGTGTTTCGATAGCGATTCTAGCCCATTCTTAGCGAAACCGAGTTATTGGGCCAAAAACCCCTAATGGGCCCTACATAGTCGAATTAGTCATCTAGGCCCATTTAGCCCATCTTCCATAACGGTCTTAGCCGTATTAACACACAATCTAACAGGATTCCATTTTTTACCAAATTTACCTAAATGGGCCGGAAGCCCATTGGGCCCTATTTCAGCCCCTTGAGGCCCAACTTACCGTGATGCTAAAAATCGTGCTCTTACCTATTCCAACGATCCCGATCATCTACTTAGCAAATCTAACTAACCAATGAGCGTTCGCATGCTCACAAGTCCTCGAAATGCCAGAATTTTGGTATTTCGGCTTTTCGGCATTTATCGATTTAAGCTACGAAAGAGGGTTCGTTACACACCTGATTTGCGATATTCCTTAACGAGATCTCCTACGCGATTTCTCCTATAGTCAACCGCTTATAGATTAGATCATGTTAATATTTAAACCAAATCGAAAACTACCTATTATCATCACTTACATATTTGGCCACCATCCACAATGGCCCTAGAATTCATACCTTTGCCGAAATTAATGACTAGATCTAGATTTAGTCACTCCGATGATCCAAGCTTTTCACACGCTTCCTCGATTGGCAGCCTTTAATCCTCTTTAGCACCAACAAACCAAATAACACCAAAAAAACCCTTTCAGTCTTAGTCGACAGCCACCCTATGTATATAGGGGTTTTTAGCTTTTCTTAAACCACAAGATACAAATGGAAAGAAGGTTCGAATACTTACCAAGAGATCTACTCATTGAAGGACATTCCAAATACCTTCCTACCCCAGATCCGTTGTGAATCCAACTTAAACATTTGTAGAAAATAGACCTAAATATTAATTCCCGAATCACTAAAATATGAGGCTTTTCGGCTTTTGGATCTATCCTAGAATATGGCTATTGCGATCTAAAAGAAAAAATAGGTGACGATAAGTTCACCATCGAAGAGACAATCAGTAGAGGAAGAGATATAAGATTAGAGGTTTGGTCTTTTGAAAGATTAAAAGGGAAGGAGATATGGTTTCAACCAAATGAGTAATCGGCAACCAATATTTGAGATGAAAAAGTTGTTTTAAAAAGAATTTGGCTTCGAGGAAAGAAAATAGAAAATGAGAGAATTGTTCAGCTTTTGGGAAAAATAGAAAAGAATATGAGCAAAAGAAATAAGATAATATTAGAATAAAATAAAGTCATTTTCCAATTTTAATTCCTTCCTTAGCTCCCTAATTCCTGGCCAAATTCAAAGTTTGAATTTCATTCAAACTCCTAACCGCTGATCTGCAGCCTTATCCACCGCTTCATCATGCTGCTAAGAAGAGTTTCGGTCAAACTCTAACTCCCCCCCACGTGAGCAGTAAAATTGATAGCCCATTGCGCGTACAACAGCTCGAACTCCAAACCTCAGTCTCCCCTTGCACCTACACCCGTGCTGCTGGCCACTGCACCATGCTTTCTTCCTTACTAATAGACGGTCATAGTTAATTTTAAACCTTACCTGCTGAAGCTCTAGTCCTCTTAACCCTTATTCTAGCCGCAATCTGCATATTAAAAAAACCCAAATTACGCACGCCGCACCTTGAACCCAAGCACCTCCTTAGCGTCCTCCTAGCATCCTTAGCCACTGGGCCAAATGCCTGCTTGTGCTAAAACTCAGCCCTAATTTATTAATGAAGCCTACTGCTCAGATTCCCTTAAGATGCAAGATTCAAGAATTTTGCTAAAGCTATGGGCCGAGCCCCGGACCTTTCCCCACATTATACCCCTTCGTTACATATTTAATTACTAATAATAATAATAATAATAATAATAATTTCATAAACATATCTAATAATAAAAATTTCAAATACCAATAATACAGCAAATAATAATAATTTTCATAAAAATTTTCAAACATACATATAGTAATATTTTTCTAATAATAATTTTATCTCATAATACTAATTAAAATTTCATAAAAATTTAAAATATCCGTAATAATAAATATAGTAAAAATTTTCTAGTAGTAATTCAAAATTTTTTTCTTAAACGATAATATTTAAAACTTCTTAATTATTCAAGTTTCCTTCTATCCGAATCCCAGACTCAAAGCCCAACTCTTCTAGGCCCCAAAAATCGGAGCGTTACAATATTAATTTAGTTCAATAGGAAAAAAAAGGATCAATATGATTTTCGAGTTGTGTTTTCATTTATGGAGACAAATCATGAAGAAATAATTCATCTTGTCAAGAAAAAGGATAACTCTGTTGAAGAAATAAAAGTGGGACTAAAAGTGCATTTTGAAGAAGAGGCTTATAATTTTTATAATTAATTTGCTTTGAGTAAGGGGTTCAGTATTCAAAGAGGAAATAAGAGACAAAGTAGGATTGGACCTATAAGACAACATGATTTTTATACTTGGAATCTAGGTATCATGAATATGAAGATGTTGGCAAACTAAAAAAAATTAATCATCGAGAGACAAGGACATGTTGTGAAGCTAAAATCTATTTTAGGATAGAAAAAGGTTTTTGGGTTTTTTCTTGCTTTAATGATTATCATAATCACCACTTAGCAACTTTAGAAAAAATAATTAATTTAAGGCTAAAAAGAAAAATTTGGAAGTACAAGCAAATGTTATTCATTCAATGGTTATTGTAGAAATCAGACAAACAAGTTCATATTCATTTGTTATGAAGGAGATTGGGTTTGGAAATATTACCTTTACCAAATGAGATTATCATAATTTCTTATGGATTGAAATACAGAAAATGATTGAAGTAGGGGATGCACAGAGCATTATCAATTTTTCAAATATAAGCAAGCAGAAGACCCTGATGTAAGTGGACCAAAATAATCGACTAGCTAATTTTTTTAAAGAAGTGGAAGACCAAAATTAGATTATGATTATTTTGGAGATGTTCTTGTGTCTGATACCACGTATAGAGCCAATAAATATAATTTGGTTTGTGCTCCATTTTTTGGAATAAAAAATCACTGGAATACTATTTTGTGTTGTGTTTTTTTATCAAATGAAACCACTGAGTCATTTGTTTGGCTATTTGAAACATTTTTAGAAGTCATAGCCCACCGACAAACAAAAAGTATTTTTTTATTGATCAAGATCAAATGATGATGAAAGCAATAGATATTGTGCTCCCAAAATCTTCTTATAGATTATACATGTAGCACATTTCAAATAATGTTAAACATCTTGTTAGTCATTTTGCCAACGTTGAGTTCAAAGCTCAATCTAATAAATGCTTTATGGATGTGAAAGTGAAATAGATTTTGAATCAAGTTGGACTGCCATGATTGAAAATATTGAACTTCAGGATCATGCTTGGCTTAAAAGAATATATGAGCTTCGGGTAAAATGGTGCCCTGCCTTTAGCATAGATATTTTTCGACTTGGATTAAATCCACTCAAAGAAGCAAGAGTATGAACAACATATTACGTCAGATTATGAATTGCTCTTCGTCTTATATTTAGGTTATACAATATTATGAGGAAAAGGCAAAATAATTTCCCCAAATAGAGTTAAATCAAGATTTTCAATGTAAAAATTGAGCACCAAGCAAAGTTAATTGACGTGGAATTTTGAAGCATTCATCCCATATTTACATTCTTGCTATGTTTAAAAGGTTTAAAGAGGAATTGATGGCTTGAATAGACTTGAATTGCGTTGAAGTTAGTAGCATAAAAAATAATTCTTTATATCATGTGACTAAAGATGGATGAGAAAGAATTTACTATGTGAAGTTTGACATTCAAATAGCATTGTCTCATGTACTTGTAAAATGTTTGTAAGTCTTGGATTGTAACACCCACTATCCAACCCAAATCACTGATTCTAGATATCGGATGTTAACACACAAACACTTAGCAAAAATTTTTATGACTAGCATAAAATTATTTTAAAATACACAAATTTCATCATTTATTTTTCTTAAAAAATAGATTTATAAAAGAAAATGTTTAATAATTATATTAGACTTCCAAAATCAGTATATGTCGTTACACCTTAAAACTTTGATAAAGACAGACTTAACATGGCATAGAGTTCTAAACGCCATAGTCCTATGGTGCCCTTTGTATGCATAACATCGCAACTTGAACTGCCACTTTGGTATATTCTTAGCCTGGTCCCTCCCAGTGCACCAATTCTTTAATCGAAACTTGTATCATAAATAGACACTTATAAGTTCAACCAAAATTAGTGAATATTACCCAGATTACCTTGGCGTATTTATTTTTCAATTCCTCAATTTGGAGATTCTTTATTTTTTTCAATGTTCGACATATTCTCTTCTAATATCGAACGCATACATATACGCCAACTTCCATACTTGACCACCACATACCCAATTCACTCCTTAAGCATATTATAGATTTTCCCCACTCAATATGGATCTTATTTCTTTTCAGAAACGGATACATTTCTTAGAAGGATATTCATACAAAATCTACTTTTGACGAATTCTTACACAGACATATGTTGAACATTTCCGCCATGATGATATACACTCTAATATTATTTTTGACAAATACTTATACTAACTAATATTTTAGAATGAACTTCCAATAAACTCTACCTTAGATGGATTCTCATACTGGAATTAACAACTATTAGGATACCAATTAGATCATTTCTTAAAACAACCCAACTCACAACTTATTCTGATGGATGTAACATTCAAAGTCATCCCAAAGACCCCAGAAAACCGTATTACATACCATGAAAACTCTCTGGTTTGACGGACAACTTATATTTCATATAAGCTTTTTATATATAGCGTGAACCATTCAGATTTGGTAGATACTATAAAATTTAAATAACTTCCTTACATAGCGTAGACAAAACTCAGGTTCGACGAACACTTATACTACTTATAGTTATTAATATGCCAAATTTCCTGTACTGATGGAACACTATGGCGAATTCAACCTTCAGAAACACTGTTGAGAACTCTTTTAGGAAATGTCCTTAGGTCATACTCGAATTTCGTCATAAGGCTATCCAAATAGAGATATTTTCAAACTTATCCAGATCTTTTCCACAGAGTCACCTAGTCAAGAAATCTCTAAACTTACCCTAGTCTCACCACAAAGGCAGTTATCCATATTTCGTCTCAAGGGCGTTATAGAATATGCGGCACATACATCACAGAATATGCCATAAGGGCTTTACAGAACATTACGTGTTTACTATCTTGTCAGATTATCTCAAAGGGTGCCATGAGTTTTTGTAACACCCTATACCCGTAACCCATGCCGGGAGGAGCATAAGGCATTAACTAACTTGATCTCATGCATACAACCAATCTCAAGTCACTGAGACTCGATCCAAACTTAAAACTTTTTCAATTTATACTTTAAACTTCTTATTATGGGCCTACGAGCCCCAAATCGACCGTTGAAAACCATTCGGGACTATACTGGGTCCTTAAACCAACTATAAAAATTTTGTCCTTAAAATAGGGTACACGCCCGTATGGAAGGGCAACACGCTCGTGTAGAATTAATTTCTAATTCACACCTACAGGGGTTTTCACAAGGCCAGACACACGTCCGTGTCCCTCACATGGCTACAACACGCCCGTGTCCTAGCCTGTGTGTAAAAACCTTGGTATTCAGTTCTGACGTCAGCATGCTCATAATGTCACACGACCAAGGCACACGCCCGTGTACTGGGTCGTGTCCTCCACACGATTGAGACACACGGCCGTGTCTTTACCCGTGTGTTTATTACCATGCATACTAAATTGAATTTTTTACGTGCAAGGGACACATGGCCGAACTACACGCCCATAGGGTAGACTGTGTGTCACACATGGCCTAGACACACGCCCGTGTGCCTACCCGTGTGGACAATATAAGGCTATTTACCAAGCCTCATTGCCACCCTTACCTACTTATTTTCATACAAATGCCAACCAATACCAAAATAAGCAAAATTTCTATAATCCAATCAATCACATTAGACATTTATTCAACCATGATAATGCATCTTGTATAAATTCAAAATGAATATTACTGTCATTCAAAGCTTAATACAAATTAAAGGGTTTCCAACCCAAGCCAATACATTTGACTAATTCTCAAAGACACAAAATAATAAAGTCTAAGTCCTATGCATGCCATATTCAAAAATATAAATCCAACTATACTATAGTGTGATCGATATCTCTGACTTCTGGAATCCTTGAGCTAGTTAGGCGGCACTGTAAGGAAATGGAAAGGAAAGGGAGTAAGCATAAAAGCTTAGTAAGTTGCATATAAGTAAGTACACAACAACAACAATTTTATCAATGATCCACATGCTCATGATACCAAGGTAGGCATAGGCATAACTTACTCATTACCATCCATACTAGTCACATATGGTTCAATGAGCTCATATCTCATACGTACCAATTAGGTACCTGTACCACTCATAAGACAGCTATACTTTCGTCATTAGCTTAAGGACATAACGTTCACCATTGAACCATTTGGAACACTACCGGATATTCATTAAGCCTTAAACGTGGGTAAGGTGCCGATGCCATGTCCCAGACATGATCTGACACTGACTCACATCTCAAGTCAATGCCATGTCCCAGATATGGTCTTACACTAACTATCATCTCGTAGCTGATGTATGTCCCAAACATGTCTTACACTAGCTTACGTCTCGAGGCCGATGCATGTCCCAGACATGTCTTACACTAGCTCTCGTATCAATGCCAATGCCATGTCCCAGACATGGTCTTACACTGGCTCTCATAATATGGCCGATGCATGTCCCAGACATGTCTTACACTAGCCAACAATAACCCATATGTCACGGCATGAATATCCGATTTATTTCCTAGGTTCAAACAGGAACTCTACTATCTCTATTATCATCATGTTATCTCAATTCCACAATCAATCAATTCATGCTATATTAATTCAAATACAATTCAACACATACATTAGTAATGTAGTTGTATTATTTACATACAACTTACCTCGGATTACAAAATGTGGCGACTAGTCAATTTAGTCGATTTACTTGGCTTTTCCCCAATCTAGGTTCAAATTTGGCAATCCTTGATCTAAAATAGAAAAACACACTCATTTAATCACTAAATAAAATTAAGCAATTAAAAATTCACATCTTCGATAAAATAACCATTTTGCCTTTAAAATTTGGCAAAATGACCATTTTACCCCTATGCTCAAAAATTGATTTTTATCAAATTTCTTCGCATCTTAAGCTTAGTTGAACTCTTTTTACTCTTATAGCAGCCCCAAATTCTCTTTATTTCACACATTTATCAATTATTTTACAACTTGTGCAAAATAGTCCCTTTAGGTGTTTTCATGGTAACACATTTCACAAAAGTTGTCTATTACACAACAAAAACTCATATTCTTCCATAAAATTTCAGAAAACACCCTAAATGCTCTCATGGAAAAACCCTAGATTTGCAAGATATACCCCTCATTTGAAAGTTCATGCTTCAAGGGTCTCAAAAATACAAAAATCATCAACAAAGGACATGGAAATCACTTACTTGTGAGTGCTTCAAGTTGCTGAAAATTTTAAGCTCTCAAACCCCCTTTAATGGCCAATTTTTGGTGGAGAAAAGAGATGAGAAAGGGATGATATCATCGTTCTTTTATTTATTTCTATTTTAGTCAAAATTGGTTACCTAACCCAACAAAATTTGAAAATTTTGACCACATATGACTCCTATGGTTGGCCACTCCATTTCTAGGGGTCTAATTGCCCTTTAAAATCCCCCAAATTTGCTTCTCTAACAAAATAACACATTTAGCTATCAAAATAAAACTTTTTCCCTTTATTCGATTTAGTCCTTTTTCGCAATTGGGCTCATAAACGTCAAAATTAACTCACCGTACTAATATAAACATGCTATGACTCCGAAATAATAATAAAATAATTTCTTTGAATTTGGATTTGTGGTCCCGAGACCATTATTTCGACTAGCCCCAAAATCGAGTTGTTACAGTTTCTCCTATATGGTCTTGTACATAGTTACATGTCGTGATCTACCAGTCCAGTTTACATCTTACCGAAGGCTACAGCATGAGTATTTTCATTATTATATGATGCCATGGATCTCTAATGGTCTTACACATATTTTCATATCGTAATCTGCTAGTCCGGTTAGCAATGTACCTGCCTTACCAAAGGTGCAACAAATGGTTGTGTTACTCATTTAACATAGAATACAGTTACCTAGATTCATTCACACTCTTGACGAATTCATATTCTCTCATACATGATTTCACATGCATACATACCACACATCATCTTATTCACGCAACAACTCACATATCTCATTTGTAATTATTCAAAAGTTATACGATAATTCACATACACATACACATATAAGCTATCTAAGAAAACATCAACACACGATTTATCATTATAAACAAACAAGCATGAGTCAGGATAAAGACTCAGCTGAAACTCACCTTTTTTGCAGCTCAGAGTTCTTAACCTGGTCGTCCTTCCCAAACCAACAACAGTAACTACTTAAAAGAACATGGGATTACCATTAAAACCTCGTTTACAGACAACTTACTATTATATCCATTACATACAACCCCCATGCAGGGCCTTCTATTCACTCCTTACTATATTTATGTCTTTTACATCCTTACTCTTTCAAAACCATAATATGCAGAGCTATAAGACTTACCAGGACGTTGAAACATCCACCGATTATCCTAGAAACCTTAGCTTCCAACTTAACGAAGAAGGGGAGAATGTTTGGATTTAAGAAGAAAAACCTAAATGTAGAAAAGAAGGAAGAAAAATTGTAACACCCTTAACCCGTATCCGTTGCCAAAATAGGGTTACGAGGCATTACTGATAAATACAAACATCATTCACATACATTCATACATTCATAATCAAAATCCATATATCTCAATCATATTGTCCCTTTTAAGGTCCTACGAGACCTTAAAAGATGCTTAGAAGTGGTTCGAGACTAACAACATAACATTCATAAACTTTAGGAAACTTAAAAATTTTCAAACATTAAAGGGTCACACACCCGTGTGAACATGCCATGTGCTTCATACGGCTACCAGACATGCTCGTATGCCAGGCCGTGTGAAATCTGAGGGGGTTACTGACTTGGGTCACACGACCTATCACACGCCCATATGATAGCCCGTGTGCCACATACGGCTAATAGACACGCCCGTGTGTCTAGGCCCTGTCAAAACTGTAGGGTATACTAAGTTTAAGTCGAAGGGTACCCCAGGGGACACACGGCCCTGTACTAATGCCATGTGTCATACACGGTCGAGCCACATGCCCGTGTGCTCAGCCGTGTAGAGTGAAAATAGACTTGGTTTAAGTCACATTTCTCACCCTCCTCAAGCACACCTAAACCACATCAAATTGCATCATTTTTAAACATATATAGGCAGCCAAAACATGCCAATTCTCACACATATTATACCATCTATTATCAACCATTTTAATTACTCAATTTCACATTCAAAACATACCAAACCATTATGCAAAATTCATCACAACCTACATAAGTTCCAAATACATTAACTCATTATCTTATCATCTATTCCATGTCACATAATACATTACAATATCATTTCAAAATCAACCCACATTATACCAACTTTCAAGCCATATTTCTTCATCTATAATTTATACCAAACAAGCCAACACATTAGGCATTATAAACATCATACATATATCACTTGACAAACACATAATTCAAACTAATTTAAATGGACATACATCAACATTTACAAGTCCAATCTCATGGCTAAAACCACAACTCAAAACATATCAAGATGACACTAGTCTATACATGCCATATACCATATATACAAAACTTCCAAAAATACCAACGAGATGATCGATAGTGCAATGATGTTTCCCGACGATCCCAGAGTCCAACCTAGCTTTGATGATCTATGTAAACAAAGAATGGACCACAAAGTAAGCTTTAAAAGCTTAGTAAGCCATATTCAAATGAAGCTATCATATAAATCACCACATTTCCATTACTAGGCCAAATACAAGTAAACATATATATATTTACACACAAACCCTTCTCTTTGAATACATATTCATTCTCTCATGTAACTCATCACTTGCTTCACTTTTCAATACTCATATAAACTTCATACGTACCTGAGTCGTTTAGCTTATTAACACATTCTTTCTCGACTTATCTTTGCCCGTTGAACCATTCGGAATCGTTAAGGATACTCAAAAATCACATAAGCTCGTACAATGCCATATCCCAGATATGGTCTTAAATGTTATCACATATCAATGCCATTGTCCCAGACACGGTCTTACACGAAATCGATTAACGATGACATCTATATCCTATACTATTCTTAAGGTTCGTACGGGAATTTTAGATGTCGAAACTGTGTCAATTCTTGGTCATAAGTGCTCGTTCAACATTTATAACAATTCAATAGCAAGTAAGCACATATAATTCAATTTAAAGGCATTCATTTGTTCATATAATTCAATTTAAAGACATTCATTTGTTTATGAACTTACCTCGTAGTTGGAATAAACGGACGTGTCGACTATTCGATAACTTTCGTTTTTCCCCGATCTAAATCCAATTTCTTCCGTTCTTGATCTATATACATTAAAAATTAACCCTTTTATTCATCAACACATTCAATTTCATTGGCAAACACATATTTAGGTATTTTTACACTTTAGCCCTAAACTTTTACATTTCTTACAATTTAGTCCTTATTACATAAATACACAAAGTTCACAAAATTTCCTTGTACACATGCTTGGCCGAATATTCCCTTAGTTCATATAAGCCCATATCTTTCATTTATTTCACATTTTAACCCCTCAACTTACAAATTTCACAATTTAATCCTTAATAAGCATTTTTGTCAAAAATCACTTAATTAAACATAATAATCTATCAACCAAGATTTATTTTTCATCATCAAACCAAAAAAATCTCAAGATATCAACAATGAAAAATCACAAAATCCACAACCAATTCAAAAATTCAAGCATGGGCTAGCTAGTATTCAAAGCAATGATCTCAAAAATGTAAAAATTATCAAAAACGGAACAAAAACGAACCTTCAATTGCTCACCAACATGGTCGAACCCTAAAGCTCCTGTTTTCTTTCTTTTATTTTGATTTTTGGTTAGGAATGTTAAAAGATGATAGGAATTTTGATTTTGTTTTATTAATATTAACTTAATAACTAATTTACAAAATTAACCCTAATTAAAAGCCACCACATTCCATGTTATTAAACCCATTTATGTCACTTTTCACTTTCAATGGTCTAGTTACAACATAAGGACCTTTCATTTAATAAGCAATAGTAATTAGACACCTTTATCAATTAGAATACAAATTTTGCATTTTACGCAATTAAGTCCTTTTTTCTCATATTAACCACTTAAATGATAAATTATTATACGAAACTTTCAC
The DNA here is from genome assembly GCF_007990345.1 of Gossypium hirsutum. Classification (NCBI taxonomy): domain Eukaryota; kingdom Viridiplantae; phylum Streptophyta; class Magnoliopsida; order Malvales; family Malvaceae; genus Gossypium; species Gossypium hirsutum. The sequence goes on from NC_053426.1 coordinate 87,863,832, forward strand.
ACATATATAATCACATTCTGTAAACACCAAAAATAATATTAAAATAAATTTACGACCTCAAATATGTGGTTCCGAAACCATTGTTCTGATTTAGCTAAAAACGGGCTGTTACAAAAACCATCTAAATGTTCCCTTCTTACCACATATATATACTCAGTTCCTCTTAGTGGATCTTGACAAGTTTCGACTATATACAGAAATTGTCCTTTAAATTCCCTAAAAAATCGATAATATAAAAGAGAAATCGATGTAGATATTGTTTGACCAGTCAATCTATTTAGTTGACTCTCAACCAATCACGTTACAGAACCCACTTTGCATAGCATTCAAGCAAATCAGCGTACCATACTTGGAGGTAACTCTCATAAGGTGTGCTCTTAAAGATAATTTAGTCTTCTACACTTTCCTCATACACTTGATAGGTTCTCAATATATAAAACTCTGAGGCGTATCCCTTCATAGGCTCACTCTTTCATAGGAGCACACTTTATTTTCTAAAAATCATCCCGAGATAAAAACCTCATATTCTAAGCAGACTGATATATTATGCTACAGGATTTATCTAGCCTAAATTCTAAAAAGTGGCAAACTATACTACAATAACACGTCGAAATAAGTAACTTTCACATCTATTTGCCTTTCTCTCGAATCCACCAATTTTGGGGTGTGACATGGATTACTTTGTTGTCATGATTTTTGGGTTCTTCTTATGAATAAAATTAAAGAGATACAAGAAAAATATATACGTGAGAGATGGAAAATAAAAAGCAAAGTCATTGTTGGCAAGTGATTTTAGAGCCTCATCAGCACATGAAGAAAAAACAAATTGTTTATTCCGCCTCAATGAGTTGAATCATATCCATCACAACCTTTTTGAAAAAGGTTCATTCACTTTTAAATGTACTCAAATTGTCAAAGAAAAACTATTTAAGGCATTGCAGTTAGTTGAAAAGGGGATAGAAATTATGCAAAAAGCTAAAGATTCAGAAATTTCAAAGCATACATCTTTTCAAGATGCTATTAATGGTGCAAATGGGAGATCAAATGACAAATAAATGTTTGATCCTATATGTTTCAAAATAAAGGGTCTAAGAAATTCTTGAATGAAAAACCAATTCAAGAAAAATCAAAAGAAAAGAATAAAAAAGACAATAAACTCTCAAGTTTTAAAAGATGAGAAAATATCCAGTGTGTATGCTTTCCTTTAGTATTATATTTGCATCTATTTTTTATGTTATTTAATTAATTTATGTATTGATTTTAAAGAAAAAATAAAGAAGTAGTTAAGTTTTGCTTTACTATACTTTAATTTGCATATTGTCCTATTTAATTTTAAAAAATAATTGTTATTTTGATCAAGGGAAACAAAACAAATCACTTATGCATGAAGATTTCGCATTAGTGTTTCTCCTAATGGTGGATCAAACTCATTTTTATCCTTCCTATCATCAAATTCCAATGATAATGACTCCAAACTACCATAACCACTTTTTTCATCCTTTACAGGTATTGATTGATGGGAAAGGATTGTATTAAATTGTGATGCCACATTATCTATTTCCCTTTCCAATCATTTAATAACATGTCAACATCTTTTTACATGTCACTGGTACTTCATTTTTTTAATTTTTTAAACCTTAAATCCCTAAAATCCTAATTATATTATTAGTTTTTTTTAAATCCTCAAAATCCTAGATCATTTACCAGTTCATTCTTTATATCCCTATTTCACCAATTTCTTCCTTGATTTTACATCACCATTCACAAAAATCTTGGTCCAGTTCATAATATCGTTCACAAATATCATTGACTGATTCTCTATTATTTACATCACTTATTTGTTAATCACAAGTATGACTTTTTTGTTGAATACACATAACCATTCACAAAAATCTTGGTTGGGTTCATAACAATCTCATCGTCTAAGTCTTTATTGTTTACGTCACTTATTTGCTAATCACACGCATGTGTTCATTCAATTTTTATTTTCCTTTCAGTTTTTTAGCAAACATGATATTCGGTTTTTTTTTGGTATGATATTTGTTCATTTTTTGGGATTTTATCTATTGTTGATATAACTCATTCTCCAATTACAGGTATGAGTTTATTTTTAATGTTATTTCATTTGGGGGTATTCATTTGCCAATCACAGGTATGGGTTCATTCAATTTTTGGGTTTAAAGTTCATGAATTTGCCCGTCACAAATTTGATTTATTGAAGTAGAAATGCATGAAAGTTATTACTTTTTAAGGAAACAATATGATTTAAAAATTATAATCTTTTTCTATTGAATTTTTTTCTTTAATTTTATTGTCAATTTAGAATTTAATTTTGTTTTTAGTAATAGTATAAAAGATGGGAGCTTTCTTGACAACATTATTTTCTTTATATCTTTTTTAGTAATTGTAATGGTGATAAGTTTTAGAGATTGTTATTGTTGATTGCAATAATATAGGTAAAAAATTTCTTTTTTATTCTCATAAATTATACTTTTGGGGAGTTTGTTTATTAGATTTAATGTTCTAACTCTTGATTTCTTGAACACAGGAGTGAGTACCAAATATTTTGTGTTGGATATTTGATTTGCAGGTTAAGGATTGCATATTTATTTATCTAGGGCCGTTATTTATTTTTTATTTGTGTTATGTATGAAAAATGATAATTTTGAGGTTTGCTTTGGTTGTGGGATACAAATTTCAGAAGTTCTTATGTTGCATGTTTTATGTTTGCATCTACGTGATGGAGAAGGGGGGCTACGAGTTGATTTTGGGGTGTTTCATATTTTAGTTAGAGATTAGTGTTTAGTATGTGGTTAACATTGTGCCTAACAAGGAGGGCTAAAAAAGGTATGCATCGTAAGGGATTTCCTATGAAAAAGAATAGATTTATAATTGAAGGATGAGTGATTTGTTTTTAGTAGCATGACAGTTGCAATCTTAGGATGTTATTGAAAAAGTACAGAACTTCTTGTATAGGTGATAATTATGCTACTGGCCTCATTTTGACAATATATGTTGTTGGGTGCCTCATCACTAAAGGTTTGTGCTTATTCGACCACTTATGAAAAGCACTGTTCTATTTTGATTTCTAGTTGCATGATTTAGTGTTTTATTTTATCTTTTTGTCCTTTAATTTTTTTGTAATTTTCTTTTAGTTGTGTCCTCTTCTTTAGCTAAAGATGATAATGTAACGCCTTTCATCCAGTCCGGTGACTAGACCCGAGCAATAAGGTGCTACCAACAATGATCACACAATAATAAACATTTTACAATTCAAAATCATGAACAAATATTAAATAATTACATATGAGCATGTATATGATCATTATTAAATCTAATTCAAGAAAATATTGAGTATTCAAAGCCTAAAAACAATTCATTAATGAACACAAAAACAAAATGTAAGAAAAATCTGCATACAGCCGTGTGTCCCCTAGCTGTGTGTACAAAATCTGCATACAGCCGTGTGTCCCCTAGCTGTGTGTACATGGAAAATGCCTTTCAAAACAAGCAATTTACCTTCAATGGTATCTCAAATATTCCAGCCACGCATGTATACATTCAGTCATTCAACCATTACATATTTAAGTATTAAACTTACCAAAACATTTCTTACTTATAATCTAAGCATATCATCTATCAAACCAAAATCAAGCATCAACCAACCACATTGCCTAACATAATATTTTTCTCATCTAGGAAAACATTAAGCATATTACCCAAAGCAACCTATCAAATTATCAACCACATGACCATTGTAACAACCCGTTTTCGGTAAGATCAGAATAGTGGTTTCAGGGCCACAAATCTGATTTTAGAAGAAAAATATTTTTATATTATTTTATGTCTATAGTATGATAGTAATGTCGTATAAAAATTTCATAAACAAATTTTATCGATTACATGTTTAATTTGATAAAGGACCAAAGTGCAAAAATTGGGTTCTAATAGCTAAAATGATTAAATAGCTATAAAACTTTAAAGTGGAGGTCCTTATATGGTAAATAGACCATTTAAAAATGCTTAGTGATTAAGGATGATGATTCATCTATGGAAAACAAAATAAAGAAAAGGATGAAATTGGAAAGTGAAAAAAATAGAAGATGATAATTAATTAAATAATGAAAATATTGTCTTTTTCATCATCTTTCCCAAATTATTTTCATGGAAACCCTATCTAAGAGAAAATAGCTCAAGCAATCTTATTTTGATCAATTAGGAATGTTTTCTTGTCCCGTTTTTAATGATTTTTATGTTTCTGAGATTGTAATAACTTAATCTAGCTATCTCAGGGACTAATTTGTAAAGTTATCAAAGAACTAGGGTTTTTCCATAGATGAACATAGATGAATTATGAAGTTTTATGGTATAAAATGAAAGGTTGTTGATAGATAAACAACTTTTGTAAATGAAATTTTGATGAAATTATGATTTAGGGACTAAATTGAAAAGATGTAAAATTAATGGAAAAATTATGAATTTTATGAAATACATGAGCTGTAAATTTTACATATAAAAATCGGCTAGGCTTGGAATAAGGATTAAATTGCATGAATTTCATTTTTCGAGCCTATGGATGAAATCATCATTAATGAAAATTTTAGGGGTAAAATGGTAATTTTTCCTAAGGTATGAATTGAATTCAAATGAACATGAATTAATGTTAAATTCATTCATATAGATTCGGGTAGACCAAATTCAGAGTTAGAACGAGAAAAAAAGAAAATGTCGGATTAGTAGATTTTATGTACACGAACATTTGTCGAGGTAAGTTCGTGTAACTAAATTATGTATATTTGTATGCTTGAATTGAATATTGTGTATATGAATTGTATAAATGCCATATACATGAAATTGGTTACATATTCGACAAAGCCCGATAAATATTAAATCCTGCTTGAATTATGAAATTCGATGGATACAGGATTTCCTAATTTGTTGTGGTCCTGCATATGTTGTGGACACACCATAGCTCTTACAAACATTCTGTTATAAGACCTCTCGGGCTTCCTGTTACATGGTTCCTGCGAGTATCCTGATCGATAGTGATCCTGCATGTGTTGCGGACTACCGTAGCTCTTTGTGAGTGCCCTGGTATATGATTGGTTGTGATCTGGCATATATTGCGGACACAAACACAGCTCTTTGTGAGTGTCCTGTTTTATGATCAGTTGTGATACTGCATATGTTGCAAACACAAATACAACTCTTTGTGAGCATCCTGATGTGGCTCGCTTGAACTGTAATAGCCCAATTTTAGGCCCAGTTGGAATAGTGGTTTTGGGACCACTAATCCGAGGTCAGAAAAATTATTTTTAATATTTTTTTATGTGTTGTGACATGATTATATGAGAGTATGAAAGTTTTGGTGAATTACTTTTAACGATTTCATGCTTAATTGGGAAAAAAGACTAAATCGCATAGAGTGCAAAAGTCCTATTTTGATAGATAAGGGTGTCAAATAGCTAGAGAACCAAAATTGGGGCTTTTTAAAGGGCAAATAGACCCTTAAAATAGAGGTGGCCGGCCATAGGGACAAAAAGGGATGAGAAAGTTAAAGTCAGGTGGCCTAATTTGATTAAAATAAAACCTAAGAAAAAGGCTATCATCTTTTTTTTTGTTATGCTCCTTCTTCTCCACCGGTTTTTTCTCCAAGAAAATTGTCATTAAAGCTTAAAAAATTTCAGCCACTTAAAGCCATAGCAAGTAAGTGATTTTGAGGGCTTTTCTTGAATATTTTTGTACTTTTAGAACCCTTGTAGCATGAGCTTTCAAATGAGGGGACTAATTTGCAAAATGGTGGAAAGTCTAGAGTTTTACCATGAGAGTGTTAATGTTGTTTTCTGAAATTTTATGGAAGAAAATCAATTATGGTTGTGAAATAAATAATTATTGTGAAGTTGTAACACCCCGTACCCGAGACCGTTGCCGGAGTCGAACACGAGGTGCAAACAGACTTAATTCATTTATTTACACAGTCCATTTTAAAATTTCCAGACAAGCTGGCTAACTGCGTCACTTTCACCTTAAAAATCATATCTCAAGCTCCAAAACTCGAAAATCAGTTCCGTAAATTTTTCCTGAAACTAGACTCATATTTCCATCTACAAATGTTTTTATAGAATTTTTGGTCAAGCCAATTAGTACAGTTTATTAGTTAAAGTCTCCCCTGTTTCAAGGTTTGACTACTCTGACCTTCATGCATTACGACTTAGATATCTCCCTGTACAGGGCTTCAATACTTATACCGTTTGTTTATAAACAAACTAGACTCGAAAAGGAATCTATACATATATGATATGACTTCTAATTATATCTGGTTAATTTATAATGAATTTCCAAAGTCAGAACAGGGGATCCAGAGTTTGCTTTGGCCCTGTTTCACGAAAACTTAAACATCTCATAAAATACGGCTCATATGATCATTTCGTTACTTTCATATGAAAATAGATTCATCAAGGTTCAATTACATAATTTATTCACAATTTAATTCTATTCCTACTATTTTTAGTGATTTTTCAAATTCACATCATTGCTACTGTCGGTATCTGTTTTTAAGGTAGACTTTACCTCTTTCATAATTTCCATGATTCAACTAGCCCTTTAACATACATAGCACAAAAATATGATCGTGATTAACCATTCCAATGGCTAATCATTGCCAAGCATTTCCACACCTCTCAATAATCATATATATACAAAATGATTATAACGCTATGCTCAAAATATATAAGCCATTTTCGCATGGCTATCCACATATATACAATACCAAAGTACTTGACTAACAACAAAAGGGCAGCCCTATACATGCCATTATCAGAGTTCAACTAAAAGAGTACCAAAAGGGCTTTGATAGTGTGGGCGACTTCGACTTTGACACTCCCGAGTCCGATAGTTGACGAACCAAAATCTATAAAACAGAGAATCAAAGAAACGGAATAAGCATTTAATGCTTAGTAAGTTTTGAGCAATGAAATTAGGCACAACTGAAGTATAGCTTTCATATGACTAAACGAATAATTTCATATACACATATTCTCACAACCATACCTACTTCACATTTCCAACCCTTATATTCATACATAAGAAATCAACTTGACTAAAGGCCGGAAGCTTGTTAATCGATTGAGCGAATACTATTTAAAAGGAATCAATTATTCCAATGCATATACAAAACATACCTCAACGTTGGGGTTTTACGAGCGTATTAATTGAAATTATTACAGCAAGATTGCTCATTCCCAAACCAAGTACCTTCGGGATTTAGCCGGATATAGCTACTCGCTCAAATGCCTTCGGGACTTAGCCCGGATATAGTAACTCGCACAAATGCCTTCGGGACTTAGCCCGTATATAGTAACTCGCACAAATGCCTTCGGGACTTAGCCCGGATATAGTAACTCGCACAAATGCCTTCGGGGCTTAGCCCGAAATTAGTCACTAGCACAAATGCCTTCGGGACTTAGCCCGGATATAGTAACTCGCACAAATGCCTTCGGGGCTTAGCCTGGAATTAATCACTAGCACAAATGCCTTCGGGACTTAGCCCGGTTATCATCCGAATATTCATGCACATATCAATAAATCATGACACATCTATATTTCATTTTCATAACTAGAATTCAATCACAAGTCACTTATCAAGCATTATCATTTTCGGCTCAATAGCTACATACAATGAACATGATTTTGATTTGCTTATAACATGATCTAATCGAATCATAATCCAAGTTCCATTACTCGAAAACTTACCTCGGATGTTGTTGAACGATTTCAACGGCTATTCGATCACCTTTTCCTTTCCTTTATCGGATTTAGTTCCCCTTTGTTCTTGAGCTTAATTTAACAAATAAATTGATTTAATCATTTTGAACATCAAAGAGAAACTCACGGTACTTAGCCCATGTATATTAGGCATTAGAGTCATATATGTATGAAATCATGAATCAAATTCAACATATTTGCCAATATTCCCCTTTAGCCGATTTTCTCAGTCAAGATAAAGCCATCAATATGCTTACCTATAGCCGAACGTACACATCAACCTATGTATTCATTCATGTGGCCGAATATGCATGTCTATGTTGAGGCCGATTGTATACTTAATACATTCTACAAATATGGTCACTTGTATTGACTAAATACCATTTTGTTTCAAGTTCAAAACTCGGCTAATACACATATATACACTAGTAATCAAATACTAACATTTGCACTTCACCTTAATAGCTAGCTTAGCAAACCTTAATTTAACATATAATTGTGCATAACACAATTAAGGTATCCTCTCCATTCCATCAATTCAAAACACATACATTACTCAATAATGTTCAAAATCATATTCGGCCTTAGTACATAACTTGCTAGCCAATTTTTCTCCATCTAGCAACTAATGCACATATGTGCTCATTTGTTAGACTCTACTTCATCTAACTACTAACCCCTTTTTTTTCATCCAAATAACATGAACAACAACCATATTTCTCTTCTACTTCCTACCATGGCCAAATGCTCAAGACACCATACCATGATTTTCATAATTTTGACATGGGTTACTAAAATAACTTGATACCTCATCAACACAACATCAACACCAAGCAAGAATGACAACATCCATGGCCGAGTATCATCTCCATCAAATAGCAAAAAGAATTTAAACCATGGGCTAGGTAGAATTCAAACTAACATCTAAAAATATGCATGAATTTCATGGGATAACATCAAACATACCTTAACCTAGTTACAAGCATGGCCGAACCTCTTCAACCTTTCTTCCTTTCTTTCCTTTGTTTTTCGGTCAAGAAGAGCAAAATGAGAACTTTTTCTCTTTTTTTTTTCATCACCCATGCTCCTTATTTTATTATTCCTAACATAAAACACTAACATAAAATGTTTATAATACCTTTTAACCCATAGCATGGCCGACCACTAGTTCAAATTTTGGGTAATTTGACATGCAAACCCATCATCTTTATAACATGCATTAATAGGCCACTTACATTTGCCTAGCACATTTCTAAATTTTCTCACATAAGTCCTATTAATTGAATTCACATGCAATCGACTAAATCGAAGCTTAAAAATTTCACACATTCATATTCACATATTCTAGACAATAAATATCACATTCAAATACTTCGGTGACTCGGTTTAGCGGTCCCGAAACCACTTCCCAACTAGGGTCAATTTAGGGCTGTCACAGAAGTAGTTTTCATGGAAACCCTAACTAAGGACCATTTTGCATAAGTTGTAAAATAGTTGATAAATGTGTGAAATAATGAGAATTGTGAGCTGCTTCTAGTATGAAAAGTATTCAACTAGGTTTGATTAATGAGAAAATGTGATAAAAATCGATTTTCGGACCTAGGGGTAAAATGGTTATTTGGTGGAAGTCTAGGGCAAAATGGTCATTTTTCCAAATTATGAATTTTTGAGTGCCTAGATTAATATGCTGATGAAATAAATGAATTTCTATTATTTTACATCAAGAATTACAGAATCTAGGTCTAGATCGAGGAAAAACAAAGCTAGTGGACTAAGTCGACTAGTCGCCGACATTTTGTAATCGGAGGCAAATTGTATGTAAATAATACAACTACATTTGTAACACCCCAAACCCGAAACCATCGCCGGAGTCGAACACGAGGTGTTAACAAACTTCAAACCACTTATTTGACATTTCCCAGACAAGCTGCCAATCTGCATACTAGTCACTTTAAAAATCATATCTTGAGTTCTGAAACTCGAAATCCAGTTCCGTAAATTTTCCCTGGAACTAGACTCATATAGCTATATGGTATAATTTTTGTAGAATTTTTTGCTGGGCCAATTAGTACAGTTTATTAGTTAAATTCTCCCCTATTACAGGGTGCGACTACACTGACCTTCATGCATTACGATTTGGATAACTCCCTGCACAGAGCTTCAATACTGATGCCGTTTGTTTCTATAGAAACTAGACTCAGAGAGGAATCTATACATATATGGCATGACTCCTAATTATCTCTGGTTAATTTATAATGAATTTCCAAAGTCGGAACAGGGAACCCAGAAACCGTTCTGGCCCTGTCTCACGAGAACCTGAATATCTCTTAACATACTGTCCATATGATCGTTTCGTTACTTCTATATGAAAATAGACTCATCGAGCTTCGATTACATAATTTATTCACTATTTAATTCCATTCCTACTAATTTTTGTAATTTTTCAATCCCACGTCACTGCTGCTGCCAGCATCTGTTACTGAAGCAACTATGCCCATTTCGTGATTTCTCATTGATCTAACTAGTAATTCATCATACATATCACAAAATTATAATCATGACTAGCCATACCAAAGGCTAATCATTGTCAAACATCTCCCTACTACACTATTGCCATATCATGAATCTTAACACCAAAATTAATCAGCCATGACATATGGCATAAAAATCGAATTACCAAGACTTACGACCTAACGTTATAAAACCAAATCCAACCGAACATTTATGCCATTTTCGCATGGCTAAAAGTTTACATACCAAATTTCAACAAAACATATTAGCCTATACATGCCGAAATGTTCTCCTAGACCGACTAAAAAGAAGATACCAAAAGTTGCTAGCCGGTGTGATGACTCCGATGACGGCCAGATCACGCAAAAAGAGACGAGTCCAAGAAACCTAAAATAGGTGACAAGGAAACACCGAGTGAGTATATAACTCAGTAAGTCATAAGCAATGCACTACCATCCATTAATAACATTATCACAAGAGGAAACAAAATGAACGAGGCTAGTTACTCCATCCATACCGAACCATACCATAGTTCCTTAAACCTATCGGTTCAATCTCATACCAAGTCATGCATTCACATTCCATATACTAATCAATAGGATATTTGAGGCATTTTCATACATCATTTTATTTTCGTTACAATCATACAACTAAACGACCTTTCACCTATTCCACGATAAATCTTATGTACGTGACTTCAATTATAATTGTCACATAGGTTCAAACTTACCAAGCTCAACTTCAAATATAAACATAGCGCCTATTAGTCACGAACTCAAGGTACTTACCCGATCCGCTGTCCGTGATCAACTCAATAATGTCGCACACTTAGTGTCCATAGTGATTCAAAAGTATATATTAAGTCCGCACACTCAGTGCTATATAATCAACTCGCACACTTAGTGCTATATAATCAAACTCGCACACTTAGTGCTACATAATCAAACTCGCACACTTAGTGCTGTACAATTTAAACCCGCACACTTAGCGCCAATCTCATGATCATCAATGTTTATACCTGCACACTTAGTGCCGAGATCAACAACTCAATACATCTCACCTCTTTTCTTTTCATTCAACACTTTCATCACCACATACATACATGTATATATATATTTATCATTCCATTCAGTATCATTACATAGACGTTATAACCATTTAAATTAATACAAACTATATGCTTAATGACTTACTTTATGTTGGGTAAAATAATTCCAAGTCGGCTACTTGATGACCTTCGATTTCCCCTTGTTGGACGCCTCTCCTTTAGGTTCTTGAGCTTAAATAAATAAATCAACTAGTTTAATTACCTTGCTAGTTATTTATATCCCATAACATTAATAGTTTCATATCAAAAGAAGCATACGGCAACATTTTATTTTTATTCACCTTATGCTTTTTACTAACTTTAAGCCATTCGGCTATTGATCACCTAAGATCCAATTACTAAAATTAACCCAATAAATATTTCAATAAAACACACATAAATATTATATACACGGCAACCACCCTTGTTAATTACTCATATATATTTTAATAATTTTCGTTTCATCTTACAACCATTCTTGTTCAAAACATTAGAACCTTAACTAATACTTATAAATTGTCTCAAGGCCGAATGCATTCTTACTTCCAAAGTAACATAGTCGATGATATATTTTATTTCAAGGTACATATTCATAAATCAAATTCAACCATATAAACCAATATCACCCACTTGATCAATTATAGAGAATTAAAGTTAATATCACAATGTGTACTCTATATGGCCCATTATACATAATCAAATTTAACATCATCTATATATTTACTCATATGGCCGAATATACATACCCCCATATAATATCATTTTCATTCCATTTAACACTTAATTTCCACCACATAAACACTTGGCCGAATAATCCTAAACTAGCAAAACTCCACATTTGTTCATACCATCTTTTAAATTCACATATATCTATTTAGGTAGCTCATATTTTCCCCTTTCTAATATTTCAATCCAAATATCAAAACACCATCCTTTTAGCATTTATCCAATAATACCGTATGCACAATTTGTCACCAAAACTAAAGAAAAATCAACATATGGGTTACAATAAGAGCTTGACTACTGCTAGATTCTCATAAAAATCAATAGAAATAACATGAACTCCTACCTTATTTAACCTCCAAGATAGCCGAATGCCCTAGACAAATTCCTTCCTCTTTCCCCTTTTGTTTCGGCTTTGCAAGAAGGTAAGGAAGATGAACACACTCTTTCTTTTTTTTTTTTCTCTTTTCTTTGTCTAGTTAAGGCAAATGGAGGGGGGGGGGGGATGGATGAGACAACTTTGTTTTCATCACCCCTCCCTTTTCATTACTTAATTACTAACCCTTTTATTTATTCTTTCTAACATAACACACTAAGCCAACATGTTCCCAACGTGTTTCCACCCATAGCATGGCCGGCCACTAGCTCAAATTTTGGGTAATTTGACATGCAAACCCATCATTTTCATAACATGCATTAATAGGCCACTTCACATTTGCCTAGCACATTTCTAAATTTTCTAACATAAGTCCTATTTAATAAAATTCACTTACAATTAACAAAATTCAAGCATGAAATTTTCACACATGCATATATACATATAATAAGCATCAAATATGATGGCTAATTATTAGTATGACTCGGTTTTGTGGTCCCGAAACCACTTCCCGACTAGGGTCAATTTTGGGCTGTCACAACTCTCCCCCACTCAAGAAATTTTCGTCCCCGAAAATCTTACCGGTAAATAGGTTTGGGTATCGTTCTTTCATCGAGCTCTCGGTTTCCCAAGTAGCTTCCTCGATCCCGTGTTTGAGCCATAACACCTTTACTAACGGAACCCTTTTGTTTCGCAACTCCTTCACTTCACGAGCTAGGATACGCATCGGCTCTTCTTCATAACTCATATCGGCTTGAATTTCAACCTCCGACGGACTAATTATGTGCGAAGGATCAGATCTATAGCGTCGAAGCATCGAAACATGAAAAACGTCGTGAATCTTTTCAAGTTCAGGGGGTAAAATCAATCGATACGCAACTGGACCGACTCGTTCGGATATTTCGTATGGCCCAATGAATCTCGGACTCAACTTGCCCTTTCGGCCAAATCTGAGTACCTTTTTCCAAGGCGAAACTTTAAGAAACACTTTATCTCCGACCTGATATTCAATGTCTTTTCGTTTCAAATCCGCATACGATTTCTGACGATCTGTGGCTGCCTTTAGACTTTCACAGATTACCCTTACTTTCTGTTCGGCATCTTTAATCAAATCGACTCCGAAAATTTTACTTTCACCGAGCTCGGTCCAAAACAATGGTGTACGGCATTTACGACCGTACAAAGCCTCGTAAGGTGCCATCCTAATACTTGATTGAAAACTATTGTTGTAAGCGAATTCAATCAAAGGTAAATACCGTTCCCATGAACCACTAAACTCGAGGATGCAACATCTCAACATATCCTCAAGTATCTGAATTTTCCGCTCGGATTGACCATCGGTTTGTGGATGAAAAGCGGTGCTAAAATGCAGCTTGGTACCCAAAGCTTCTTGCAATTTCTTCCAAAATCGCGAGGTGAATCTCGGATCTCTATCCGACACGATAGAAATAGGTACCCCGTGTAATCTCACAATCTGAGAAACATACAATTCGGCTAGTTTATCCAATGAAAAATCCGTATGCACGGGGATAAAGTGTGTGACACCCCTAAAGTGACCCTAGTCGGAAAGCGGTTTCAGGACCGCTAAACCGAGTCACCAAATTATTTGAATATGATATTTATTGTCTAATATGTGTGAAAGTTTTAAGCTTCGATTTAGTCGACTGCATGCGAATTCAGCTAATAGGACTTATGTGTGACACTTTTGAAATGTGATAGGTTAATCTATAGGATCTATTAGTGCATGTAATAAAAGGGTGGACTTGCATGTCAATTTCCCCCTTAATTTAGTAGTGGCTGGCCATGACAAGGAAGGAGGACAAAATGTTATGGGCAAAACATGTCATAAACATGTTTTGTTAGTGATTTATGTTAGGAAAAATAAAATAAGGAGTATGGGATACAAAATATATGCCTTTTATATTAATAAATTAAATGTTAAATGAATAAATAATATGAACTCATATTAAAAGAAATAGGTGATAAAAACAAAGTGGGTTCATCTTTTTCTTCCTCCATTGCCGTACCTAAAGAAAGAAAAGAAGAAATTGAAGTTAAGGCATTTGGTCACCTTTAAGTGGATTAAGGTATGTTAATGCTCTATCATTGAAAATCTTTGTATATTTGGAGTGGCCATCAAGTATAGAAGCTAGCTCATGGCAAATGTCTTTTGTGAAGTTATGAAGATGACATTCGGTCATGGATGGTTGTATTTCTTTGATGTCGTTTTTGATGCTTTAGGGTATTGAGGGTTGATTATAGATGAGGTGAGTTTCTTGATTAAAATTTGATGGATGTTAAGCTAGTTAGGCAACCAAAGGTTCAATATTTTTTTTGTTAGGTGGTTATATGTGCATTTCGGCCATGGTCTTTGCTTGAATTTGAGATTTGTAATGTGATTTTCCTAAATTGTCTTTGAATTTTTGGTTGTTGATTTCATGGTAATGGTATATTGAATCCATGACTTGAATCCATGAAAATTTAGTAAGGTTGCATTCGGCAACTTGCTTGGAATTAAGAAATGATGTCTAAGCTTAGGTGATTTCGATGATGATATATATATATTCATAAGTATATTTAGTTGATTCGGCTTTGGTATTTGCATAGATAAAATATGTGTGAAGTTAGTTGTTGTGTTTGGTTAAGGTACTATAAATAGCTTATGATTAATTCATCTCTGGTAAGTTTCATGTATGATATGCTATGGCTTTGAGAATGCATTTTATAAATTAGTTCGAAAAGGAGTGAAATAACAATTATATGTTTGACTATGTATTGGATATTTTGGTTTGGTTTGTCAATGCAATGTATGCGCTTAGGTTATGCTTAAATGGTTAGTGGAAGTAAATGATGTAATGTCAACCATAATTTTATATGTTAACAAATATTATGCTATTTGTTATGATTGGTATGAGTTAAAATGCGGATGTGTATAGATAAGCAAAAGGATATGTTTAGTATTTAGTTAAAGTAACGAAATTGTACTAAAGAGAGTATTAATGCATGTTTGGTACTTGAGATGATTGAGGTGGTGATCTCGAAGCTAAATGTTATAAGGAATAAGTGTATTTCTTGCTAACCGAATTATAATATAATCGAATGTGGTTTTACACAATAGTGATGTGATAAGTTTAAATTTGGTTCATTAGCTCAAGAACTCAAGGAAACAAAGTCGGATCGTGGAAAAAGGGAAATTGGTCGAATAGTTGGAATTGACGTACATTAGCGATGTAACACCCCGAACCCGAAACCGTCATCGGGGTCGAACACGAGGTGTTGACTGGCTTTACCCTCTTACAAAATTTATTTTCCAGACACTGCCCAATCTGTGTACTAGTCGTTTTAAAATTCATATCTTGAGTTTCGTAACTCGAAAATCAGTTTCGTAATTTTTCCCAGAAACTAGACTCATGTGCCCATCTATGTATTTTTTTCTAGAATTTTTGGTTGGGCCAATTAGTACAGTTTATTAGTCAAAGTTCCCCAAGTTGCAGGGGTCGACTACACTGACCTTTGCCCATTACGACTGGGATATCTCCCTGCACGGGGCTTCAATACTGTTGCCGTTTGTTTCTATGGAAACTAGACTCAGAGAGGAATCTGCACATATATGGTACGACCCCTAATTATCTCTGGTTAATTTATAATGAATTTCCAAAGTTGGAGCAGGGAATCCAGAAACCGTTCTGGCCCTGTCCCACTAAAATCTGATTATCTCTTAATATACTGCCCATATGATCTTTTCGTTACTTCCTCATGAAAACAGACTCATCGAGCTTCGATTACATAATTTATTCATCAATTAATTCCACTCCTACTATTTTTAGTGATTTTTCAATCTCATGACACTGCTGCTGCCAGCATCTGTTACGAAAGTAACTAGGTCCATTTCATGCCTACCCTCGATCCAACTCAATCGAACATTCGTGCCATTTTCGCATGGCTTAAAGTTTACATGCCATAATTCAAACACAACATACTAGCTTATACATGCCAAAATGATCTTCTAAGCACACTAAGAAGAAAGTACCAAAACTAGCTATCTGGTGTGATGACTTCGTTGACGGCCCGACCCCGCAAAAATTGATGAGTCCAAGCAACCTATAATGGGTGACAAGGAAACACCGGGTGAGTTTATAACTCAGTAAGTCATAAGCAATGCTCTACTATACATCAATAACATTATCACAAGAGGAATAAAATGGAATGAGACAATTTACTCCATCCATACCGAACCATACCATAGTTCCACCAACCTACCGATTCAATTTCATATCAATTCATGCCTTCACAATTCATATACTCATCAATAGGACATTGAAGCATTTTCATAAATCAATTTATTTTCGTTACAATCAAACCACAAAACGGCCTTTCACCCATCCTACGATAAATTTTTATGTACGTGACTTCAAGTATAGTTGTCACATAGGTTCAACTTACCGAGCTCAACACCAAGTATACGCATAGCACATATTAGCCATGTCCTCAAGACACTTACCCGATCCGCTGTCCGCGATCAGCTCAATAGTGTCGCACACATAGTGTCCATAATGATTCACGAATGTATATTGAGCCCGCACACTCAGTGCTATATAATCAACTCGCACATTTAGTGCCACGTAATCAAATCGCACACTTAGTGCTACATAGTCAAACCCGCACACTTAGTGCCGCATGGTCAATTCGCACACTTAGTGCATCATATTCATTTCGCACACTTAGTGCAACAAAGTAGAATCGCACACTTAGTGCTGTACAATTTAATCCCGCGCACTTAGCACCAATCTCATGGTCATAAATGGTTATCCCGCACATTTAGTGCCGAGATCAACAACTCATTACATCTCACCTCATTTATTTCATTCAACAATTTCATCATCACATACGTACATGCATATATATATGTACATTTATTCATTCCATTCAGCATCAATACACAACATTATGACCATTGAAATAATACCAACTACATGCTTAATGACTTACCTCGTGTTGGGTAAGACGGTTCCAACTCGGCTACTCGATAACCTTTTCTTTGCCTTTGCTCGATTCACCTCCTTTAGCTCCTTGAGCTATATCAATAATTTAACTAGTTTAACCACCTTGCTAAATATTTACAATCCAATCTCACATGTATATGTATGTTAGTATATTCGGCTAATAATCTCATGCAACTACCAAAGCCGAATCAACTAAATATACTTATGTATACACACATATATCATCATCGAAATCACCTAAGCTTAGACATCGATTTTTAATTTCAAGTAAGTTGCCGAATGCAACCTTACTAATTTCTCATGGATTCAATATACCATTACCATGAAATCAACAACCAAATTCATAGACAATTTAGGAAAATCACATTACAATTCTCATATTCAAGCAAAGACCATGGCCGAATGCACATATGACCTCATAACAAAAATATTGAACCTTTGGTTGCCCAATTAGCTTAACATCCATCAAATTTTTAAATCAAGAAGCTCACCTCATCTATAATCAACTCTCAATGCCCTAAGGCATCAAAAACAACATCAAAGAAATACAACCATCCATGGCCGAATGTCCTAGCCGAATTGTTTTAACCATGAGTAACATAACAAGCATAGATCGTGTTTATGGATATACCGTGGCCGATTCAAGCTAATCACCTCCAAAATCATCAACCATTTTCGTTGCATATAACATATATAAACATGAATAAGTTTCATATAATCCCTTAACACATTAATTTCTTTCATCAACAACCTTTTCCTTGAACACTTTCTCATGACCGATTGCTCATGTTATCAACAAGATTCAAAGTTTAAACATGGGCTATTTAAAACATGCATGCATCTCAAAGACAACATCAAACATACCTTAGTCTAACCACCACCATAGCCGATTTTTCTCAAGCCTTTTTCCCCTTCCTTTCTTTCCTCTATTCGGCCAAGGATGTTCAAGAATGAACTCTTTTTTTTTTTGTTTTCTTTCTTCAATTCACGGCAACAAGGGGGGGGTGAGACCATGTACTTTTTTTTTTCTCCATCACCCTTCTTTCATTATTTAATCACCATGCTTATTATTTTATTATTCTTAACATGCATCACTAGCATAACATGTTGGAGACATGTTTCCACCTATAGCATGGCCGGCCACTACATATTAGGGAGGGGGAATTTGACATGCAAGTCCCCTTTTTCTTCCACATGCACTAATAGGTCCTCATGCATTGACCTATCACATTTTAAAATTTTCTCATATAAGTCCTATTGACTAAATTCACATGCAATCGACTAAATCGAAGCTTGAAATTTTTACACATTCATGATTACATATTCTAGACAATAAACATCACATTCAAACCTTTCGGTGACTCGGTTTAGCGGTCCCGAAACCACTTCCCGGCTAGGGTCAATTTTGGGCTGTCACAACTCTCCCTCACTTAAGAAATTTTCGTCCTCGAAAATCTTACCAGTAAATAGGTTTGGATATCGTTCCTTCATCGAGCT
The DNA here is from genome assembly GCF_007990345.1 of Gossypium hirsutum. Lineage (NCBI taxonomy): Eukaryota > Viridiplantae > Streptophyta > Magnoliopsida > Malvales > Malvaceae > Gossypium > Gossypium hirsutum. The sequence continues at coordinate 87,882,793 of NC_053426.1, forward strand.
CTCGGGTTCCCAGGTTGCTTCCTCGATCCCGTGTTTGAGCCACAACACCTTAACCAACGGAACCCTTTTGTTTCGCAACTCTTTCACCTCACGAGCTAGGATACGTATCGGTTCTTCTTCATAACTCATATCGGCTTGAATTTCAACCTCTGATGGGCTAATTATATGCGACGGATCAGATCGATAGCGTCGAAGCATCGAAACATGAAAGACATCGTGAATCTTTTCAAGCTCAGGGGGCAAAATCAATCTATACGCAACTGGCCCCACTCGTTCGGAGATTTCGTACGGCCCAATGAATCTCGGGCTCAACTTTCCCTTACGGCCAAACCTAAGTACCTTTTTCCAAGGCGAAACTTTAAGGAACACTTTATCTCCCACCTGATATTCAATGTCCTTCCGTTTCAGATCCGCATACGATTTCTGACGATCTGTGGCTGCCTTCAAACTTTCACGGATTACTTTTACTTTCTGTTCAGCATCTTTAATCAAATCAACTCCGAAAATTTTACTTTCACCAAGCTCGGTCCAAAACAATGGTGTACGGCATTTACGACCGTACAAAGCCTCGTAAGGTGCCATCTTAATACTTGATTGAAAACTATTGTTGTAAGCGAATTCAATCAAAGGTACATACCGTTCCCATGAACCACTAAACTCAAGGATGCAGCATCTCAGCATATCCTCGAGTATCTGAATTATCCGCTCGGATTGACCATCGGTTTGGGGATGAAAAGCGGTGCTAAAATGCAGCTGGGTACCCAAAGCTTCTTGCAATTTCTTCCAAAATCGCGAGGTGAATCTCGGATCTCTATCCGACACGATAGAAATAGGTACTCCATGTAATCTCACAATCTGAGAAACATACAACTCGGCTAGTTTATCCAATGAGAAATCCGTACGCACGGGGATAAAGTGAGCCGACTTAGTCAGCCTATCAACAACAACCCAAATCGCATCCTTCTTACTTGCGGACAATGGCAGTCCGGACACAAAGTCCATTGTGACTCGGTCCCATTTCCACTCGGGTATCATGATCGGCTGAAGTAACCCTGAAGGCACTTGATGTTCCGCTTTCACTTGCTGACATATTAAACATCTCGAAACAAAGTCGGAGATGTCTCGCTTCATACCATGCCACCAAAATCGACGTTTCAAGTCGTTGTACATTTTCGTGCTCCCCGGGTGAATTGACATTCGGCTACAATGGGCTTCGTTCAGGATCATCGGAATGAGTTCCGAATTCCTTGGAACGCACAAACGACTTCTAAACCTCAAACAACCATCATCATCAATCTGAAACTCCGATTCCTTGTTTGGAACACACTCAGCTCGTTTTGCAACTAATTCATCATCGACTTTCTGAGCTTCATGAATTTGATGAGTCAATAATGGTTTGGCTTTTAATTCAGCTACTAACACATTGTCAGGTAGAACAGACAAGTGTACATTCATCGCTCGCAAAGCAAACAGTGATTTCCGGCTTAAGGCGTCCGCAACCACATTAGCCTTTCCCGGGTGGTAATCAATGACAAGCTCATAATCCTTCAACAATTCAAGCCAACGTCTTTGTCGCAGATTCAAGTCCCGTTGAGTCATCAAATATTTGAGACTTTTGTGATCCGAAAACACATGGCACTTCTCACCAAACAAATAATGTCGCCATATTTTCAATGCAAACACAATGGCGGCTAGTTCGAGATCATGGGTCGGATAATTTCTCTCGTGTGGCTTCAATTGTCTCGACGCATAGGCCACAACTCGACCTTCTTGCATCAATACACAACCCAACCCGAGTAGGGATGCGTCACTATAAACGACAAACTCTTTACCCGATTCGGGTTGCACCAAAATTGGAGCTTTAGTCAGATGAGTTTTCAGTTGATCGAAGCTTTTCTGACATTTCTCCGTCCATTCGAACTTAACATCCTTCTGAAGTAGCTTCGTCATTGGTGTGGCTATCATCGAGAAACCTTTGACAAATCGTCGGTAATAACCGGCGAGCCCTAGAAAGCTCCGGACTTCGGTAACGTTTCTCGGAGGCTTCCAGTTAAGTATGGCTGAAATTTTGCTCGGGTCAACCCGAATACCCGATGCGGATACCACATGACCCAAGAAGCTAACCTCTCTTAGCCAGAACTCACACTTACTGAACTTAGCATATAACTGCTTATCCCGCAAAATTTGCATCACTAGCCTCAGATGCTCAGCATGTTCGGCCTCATCTCTTGAATAGACCAAGATGTCATCAATAAACACAACTACGAACCGATCCAAGTACGGCCTAAAGATCCGATTCATCAAATCCATAAACACCGCAGGGGCATTAGTGAGCCCAAACGGCATCACTAAGAACTCATAGTGACCGTACCTCGTTCTGAAAGCAGTTTTGGGTACGTCCGAATCTCGAATCCGTAACTGATAATAACCCGATCTCAAATCTATCTTTGAAAACACCGATGCTCCCTTTAATTGATCGAACAGATCATCTATACGCGGTAACGGATACTTATTCTTTATCGTCACTTTATTCAGTTGACGATAGTCAATGCACAACCTCATGGTTCCGTCCTTCTTTTTCACGAACAATACTGGTGCACCCCAAGGCGAGAAACTCGGTCGAGCGAAACCTCTATCCGTCAATTCTTGCAACTGAGCTTTCAACTCTTTTAACTCAGTTAGTGCCATACGATACGGAGCGATCGAAATTGGCGTAGTTCCAGGTACAAGCTCAATTCCAAACTCTACTTCCCGAACAGGTGGCAAACCCGGTAACTCTTCAGGAAAAACATCCGGGTATTCACAAACCACCGGCACCGATTCGGGTTTCTTTTCTAACTCCTTGTCATCAAGTACATACGCGAGGTATGCTTCGCACCCTTTCCTTACATATTTCTGGGCCAACATTGCTGATATTACAGCTGGCAACCCCCTTAAGTCCGCAGACTCAACTCGGATTATTTCGTTATTTGCGCACCTCAAATCGATAGTCTTGCTTTTGCAATTCACAACCGCATCATGCGCGGTTAACCAATCCAAACCAAGAATAACATCAAACTCGTCGAACGGCAAAAGCATCAAATCAGCCGGAAAACAGGATTCTCGGATTAATAGAGGGCATCTCTTACACACTTTATCAACAAGTACGCATTGACCCAAAGGGTTTGATACTCGAATTACGAGCTCAGTAGACTCAACAGGTAGAGTCTTACTGGTTGCTAAGGTTTCGCATACATATGAATGAGTAGAACCAGGGTCAATCAATGCAATCACATTAGTATCAAAGAGAGTGAAGGTACCAGTGATGACGTCGGGGGAGGATGCCTCCTCTCGTGCGCGAATGGCATATGCTCTAGCAGGAGCACGGTTCTCGGCGCGATCGGCCGTATCAGAAGCCCCCCTCTGACTACCACCCCTGCCTCCAAAAATTCTCGGTGGTCTACCTCTAGATGTCACTCCACTAGGCCTTGCACCTTGAATCTTATTCTTCTCATCCAGCTCCGTGCAATCTCTAATGAAGTGGTCCTTCGAACCGCATCCGTAACAGGCCCTGTTAGTAGACTTGCCCCAACATTCACCTAGGTGTCGTCTTCCACATTGGGGACATTCAGGTTTCTCGTGCCGATTATTGCCCACACTAGCTACCGAAGTAGCTCGGGAGCCCATCGATGGTCTTGCCCTGATGGAAATTCCCGTAGTCGCCCTCGACTTACTAATGTCCTCCCTGAACTTCTTCACAGCTGAGAACGGAGCTTTACCCGTCGATCTTTTACGATAATCTCTAGCTTCAAATTCAGCCTTCCTCTTCTCCTTTCCAAGTTCCTCCGCCTTGCAGGCTCGTTCGACTAGTGTTACGAATTCCTTTATTTCCAGAATACCCATTAGTAGCTTTAAATATTCGTTCAATCCTTCCTCAAATCTTTTGCACATAGCAACCTCATCAGCTACGCACTCCCGGGCATACCTACTAAGTCTTACGAATTCATGTTCGTATTCAGATACAGTCATACGGCCTTGCTTGAGTTCCAAGAACTCCTTACGCTTCTGGTCAATGAACCGTTGGCTAATAAATTTCTTCCGAAATTCCGTTTGAAAGAAGTCCCAAGTTACTCGCTCGTTCGGGACTATGGAAATCAATGTCCTCCACCAATAGTAGGCTGAGTCTCGCAACAAAGATACAGCACATTTTAGACATTCATCGGGTGTGCATGACAATTCATCGAACACCCGAATGGTGTTATCAAGCCAGAACTCGGCCCTTTCGGCATCATCAGTTACTATGGCCTTGAACTCCTCGGCCCCACGCTTCCTAATCAAGTCTACAGGTAGCTTACTCAGCCTCACAGGATCAGCGACTGACGGCCTTACAGACTCTTGGGGTGGGTTATTCAAATTTGGGAATTGTTGGACAGCCGGGTTGGCTCGGGCATATTGCGCGACCCACTCATTCATCATGGTAAAGAAGGCTTGTTTAGCCCCCTCACCTTGATTATTCGCAGATGACTGGGGTTCAACAGGCGGCGTCCCTTGTGCAGGAGCAGCCGCTACGCTCTCAACGTCATCCGCTAGGGTTCTTTCTTCACCGGGATCCATTTACTAATCAAGACAAAAACATTTCAACCGTCAGAAGTCATCACCCTTTTAAACATTAACATTATGGCATGTATAGCTAGACTCATACGTGCTATGGAAGTCCTAGAACCGACTAAACCTGGCTCTGATACCAATAAATGTAACACCCCGAACCCGAAACCGTCATCGGGTCGAACACGAGGTGTTGACTGGCTTTACCCTCTTACAAAATTTATTTTCCAGACACTGCCCAATCTGTGTACTAGTCGTTTTAAAATTCATATCTTGAGTTTCGTAACTCGAAAATCAGTTTCGTAATTTTTCCCAGAAACTAGACTCATGTGCCCATCTATGTATTTTTTTCTAGAATTTTTGGTTGGGCCAATTAGTACAGTTTATTAGTCAAAGTTCCCCAAGTTGCAGGGGTCGACTACACTGACCTTTGCCCATTACGACTGGGATATCTCCCTGCACGGGGCTTCAATACTGTTGCCGTTTGTTTCTATGGAAACTAGACTCAGAGAGGAATCTGCACATATATGGTACGACCCCTAATTATCTCTGGTTAATTTATAATGAATTTCCAAAGTTGGAGCAGGGAATCCAGAAACCGTTCTGGCCCTGTCCCACTAAAATCTGATTATCTCTTAATATACTGCCCATATGATCTTTTCGTTACTTCCTCATGAAAACAGACTCATCGAGCTTCGATTACATAATTTATTCATCAATTAATTCCACTCCTACTATTTTTAGTGATTTTTCAATCTCATGACACTGCTGCTGCCAGCATCTGTTACGAAAGTAACTAGGTCCATTTCATGCCTACCCTCGATCCAACTCAATCGAACATTCGTGCCATTTTCGCATGGCTTAAAGTTTACATGCCATAATTCAAACACAACATACTAGCTTATACATGCCAAAATGATCTTCTAAGCACACTAAGAAGAAAGTACCAAAACTAGCTATCTGGTGTGATGACTTCGTTGACGGCCCGACCCCGCAAAAATTGATGAGTCCAAGCAACCTATAATGGGTGACAAGGAAACACCGGGTGAGTTTATAACTCAGTAAGTCATAAGCAATGCTCTACTATACATCAATAACATTATCACAAGAGGAATAAAATGGAATGAGACAATTTACTCCATCCATACCGAACCATACCATAGTTCCACCAACCTACCGATTCAATTTCATATCAATTCATGCCTTCACAATTCATATACTCATCAATAGGACATTGAAGCATTTTCATAAATCAATTTATTTTCGTTACAATCAAACCACAAAACGGCCTTTCACCCATCCTACGATAAATTTTTATGTACGTGACTTCAAGTATAGTTGTCACATAGGTTCAACTTACCGAGCTCAACACCAAGTATACGCATAGCACATATTAGCCATGTCCTCAAGACACTTACCCGATCCGCTGTCCGCGATCAGCTCAATAGTGTCGCACACATAGTGTCCATAATGATTCACGAATGTATATTGAGCCCGCACACTCAGTGCTATATAATCAACTCGCACATTTAGTGCCACGTAATCAAATCGCACACTTAGTGCTACATAGTCAAACCCGCACACTTAGTGCCGCATGGTCAATTCGCACACTTAGTGCATCATATTCATTTCGCACACTTAGTGCAACAAAGTAGAATCGCACACTTAGTGCTGTACAATTTAATCCCGCGCACTTAGCACCAATCTCATGGTCATAAATGGTTATCCCGCACATTTAGTGCCGAGATCAACAACTCATTACATCTCACCTCATTTATTTCATTCAACAATTTCATCATCACATACGTACATGCATATATATATGTACATTTATTCATTCCATTCAGCATCAATACACAACATTATGACCATTGAAATAATACCAACTACATGCTTAATGACTTACCTCGTGTTGGGTAAGACGGTTCCAACTCGGCTACTCGATAACCTTTTCTTTGCCTTTGCTCGATTCACCTCCTTTAGCTCCTTGAGCTATATCAATAATTTAACTAGTTTAACCACCTTGCTAAATATTTACAATCCAATCTCACATGTATATGTATGTTAGTATATTCGGCTAATAATCTCATGCAACTACCAAAGCCGAATCAACTAAATATACTTATGTATACACACATATATCATCATCGAAATCACCTAAGCTTAGACATCGATTTTTAATTTCAAGTAAGTTGCCGAATGCAACCTTACTAATTTCTCATGGATTCAATATACCATTACCATGAAATCAACAACCAAATTCATAGACAATTTAGGAAATCACATTACAATTCTCATATTCAAGCAAAGACCATGGCCGAATGCACATATGACCTCATAACAAAAATATTGAACCTTTGGTTGCCCAATTAGCTTAACATCCATCAAATTTTTAAATCAAGAAGCTCACCTCATCTATAATCAACTCTCAATGCCCTAAGGCATCAAAAACAACATCAAAGAAATACAACCATCCATGGCCGAATGTCCTAGCCGAATTGTTTTAACCATGAGTAACATAACAAGCATAGATCGTGTTTATGGATATACCGTGGCCGATTCAAGCTAATCACCTCCAAAATCATCAACCATTTTCGTTGCATATAACATATATAAACATGAATAAGTTTCATATAATCCCTTAACACATTAATTTCTTTCATCAACAACCTTTTCCTTGAACACTTTCTCATGACCGATTGCTCATGTTATCAACAAGATTCAAAGTTTAAACATGGGCTATTTAAAACATGCATGCATCTCAAAGACAACATCAAACATACCTTAGTCTAACCACCACCATAGCCGATTTTTCTCAAGCCTTTTTCCCCTTCCTTTCTTTCCTCTATTCGGCCAAGGATGTTCAAGAATGAACTCTTTTTTTTTTTGTTTTCTTTCTTCAATTCACGGCAACAAGGGGGGGTGAGACCATGTACTTTTTTTTTTTCTCCATCACCCTTCTTTCATTATTTAATCACCATGCTTATTATTTTATTATTCTTAACATGCATCACTAGCATAACATGTTGGAGACATGTTTCCACCTATAGCATGGCCGGCCACTACATATTAGGGAGGGGGAATTTGACATGCAAGTCCCCTTTTCTTCCACATGCACTAATAGGTCCTCATGCATTGACCTATCACATTTTAAATTTTCTCATATAAGTCTATTGACTAAATTCACATGCAATCGACTAAATCGAAGCTTGAAATTTTACACATTCATGATACATATTCTAGACAATAAACATCACATCAAACCTTTCGTGATGTTAGCGTCCAACCATTCCCGCTAGGGT